>NC_090879.1:50234365-50261840 GCF_036669935.1 Montipora foliosa
GCAGGGTATGTTTCTCTATATTTCATGGTATTTCATGTTTGAACGAATGGCAGATGTTTTTAGCTATTATTCAACACATTGTGACAATGTCCAAGTATGGTCATAGCGCGCTCAATATTCGTCGTGCGTACTCAACACATATCCTGCGATATGCGTAGTTTTGTGTGTCGCGGAGAAAAAGGGTAGTTTTTCTAGCTTTTTTTCCCAATAAACGTAGAAAATTGTGCTTTGTCGTCAATGTGTTGAATAATAAAACAATTACCCTACTCACGGCTGAGTATCAAGCGATATTCCGCGCAATTTCGCAGGATAATAATTAGTTAGACGTCTTATAGTGGATCCTTGAAAAAAAAAAAAACACCCCCAGCTGCAAAGAAGACAAAGTTACCCAAGAAGGTATCACCAGGAGGGGGAAAGAGAATAATATCAAAACTGTCGTCGTCGTTATAACGAACATCATTCCATTGTCTCCCTTCTGGTGATAGCGTCTTCTGTAATAGTGACAACAATAAGGGGAGCACTGTTGAGCGCCTGCCATCCAGAATAACGTGGGTTAAAGTTGCAACGATGATAAAGTTACCCAAGACGGTATCATCAGGAGGGAGAGAGAAAATAATAATAAAACGTCGTCGTTGTCATCAGTATCATCATCATCATCATCATCATTGGGGATTGCCTTTCCCTTTTCTCCCTTCTGGGGATAGCTTCTCCTAGTAACAAATCAATAAAGGGAGCACTGTGGTTGTTATTCTTCATAACGTGGTATGAGTTTGTCGGATCTATTTTCAGCTCTACGATGTTCTTCTCTGGGTAAATTCTGATTTTTCCCTCCCATCCCAAACAATGGTTTAATGCCATGATATTGTTTTACCGTTGCTTATTATTGTTTTTGTTTTGTTTTGGGGTTTTTCAAAGCTAATACAGAAAGTACAGTGATGGGTATTCTAGTGGACGTATCCGGCTCCATGAGGAATAGTGTTAGTGCAGGTGGCCGGGTGGAAGGAGGGAATGTAACTTGGGCGAGGTCTATATTTAACGTGGTAGACGAACTAATCAAGCATGATGTGCCATCTTCAAATCAGACCTTTACTTTGGCGTTTGGAAGTCCTTTGGATTGTCAGGTCTTTGATTTGCTCAGCACTCTTCGACAAGCAAAGAAGGAACAACTCGCTATGGAAACCCTGAAGTCAAAAGGGAAGAGAAAAATTATTGATGAGGTTTTGGGCATTCTTATGGAAAACGGAGCGAGGAGAGTTCGTACATGGGCACATATGAACATATTGCTCAAAGTCATGGATCATACTACTGCCGCTTCGATGCTATACTACTTGCAACGAAATCCTGAGTTTACCGAAAGGTTTGTTTACGACATCCTACCCCAAGAATGCCGTGAAATCGTGATGACACCAAGTAACCTCATCTTTGAGGGCGCATATTACTTGGCGGGTTGTGTGAGTCAGACTATTCAAGAATCGGCAACAGAGGAGTCAGTTAAAGACGTAATAGAGAAGGGAAAACAAGTTATGGAGGAATTTAGAATGAAGGATGTCGATAAAGGAAACATTATAGTGCCTGTCAACAAAGCAGAAATTATGAGTGTTCAAAGTGCGTCCGAAATACTGCATGACAGTGTTGGCGATCAAGAACTAACTGACGAACGGGTTAATGAGTTGATGGAAACTGTTGAACCCTACATTTATGGAGGAACGCCACTAATCAGAGCTATGCGGCATTCAAAGGAGCTGTTTTCCCATCCAGAATTTAAAAATCACAAGAAAATTTTGTTCATCCTCTCAGATGGTGAGGCTGATGGAAATGATACTCTTCTTCAAGCGTTGTCCGATTTGGGTGTCACCATTGTCAGCTGTTTTATAACTCATGAAGGCCTATCCGATCCTCGTCACTTGTACAGCATTCTGGACGAAAGTTGGGAGAAGCCAGCCAAGTTCATGTTCGGAATAAGTTCCGTCATCAAAACTCAGGAAATACCACGCACATTGTTTGCGAAAGAGGGATGGAAGATAGACATCGATAATAATGAAACCAAACTCTTCTTTCAAGTGAATCATCCAGATGTCATCAAAGATGTTTGTGACATGACAAAGCGCGCTGTGCTCAGTCAAGATGCTCTCTCCGATGTCCTTGCAGACGTTGATCTAAATGTCTACATCAATAAGGCAAATGATGGATTTAAGCCGAAACAACAGCATGGGGGTACCTGTTATGCAAATGCCTCTGCAGCCGTGATGCACCTTGCCATGAAACGCATTGTAGGAAGAGATGGTGGGTATCCGGATTTCTTCGAGTTGAGAAAAAAGTTGATAAATAAATATGGGGAAAAAGGAGCTTCCACTATCAAAGTCCTGAGGGAGGTGTGTCCAGAATATCGTCTGCAATGTGAAAGGGTTGATACTAATGGTGCCAAGAAGGCGATTACCGAGAAAAGACCAGTGGTTGCAAGATTCTATCTGACAGGAGCCCAGTGGGATCAATTCAGTCAATTCTATCAAGAGAAAGGGAAGGAAATCCTCACAAAATCGTACCTCAATTCAAAGAGGGGCTCAACAAGTGACCCTGGTGGACATGCAGTTGTCCTTACAAGTTACGATGCTGAGAGTTTGCGTTTGATGAATTCGTGGGGAGATGGCTGGGCTGATAGCGGGTTCTTTAGAGTTCAGAATTCAGATGTCCTTGGGCTAGAGTTTTTCGATGTCTACTGGACTTTGAATGACTTGAGTAAAAACGAGAAGAAAGCTTATAAGAAGAGTGGAGCTAAAGTTGCTGGCAATTTGATGAAATCACTCAAAGGACTGCAGGAGGCTAAATACAAGTGTCCCTTGTGCCCTGCCGAATCAAAGGTGGTGGAATATTCTGGGCATGCCCTGAATGCCGAGTGTCCAAAATGCAGAGGAACATTCAATCCCAATAAAGAAGGCGGTGATTTGGCATTGAATTTGTACCTGACGTCATTGATGTGCTAAGACCTTATCTGTGTTCAAGCACAAACTTTCTCAGTTTATGAGCATTGATGAATGTGACAGACGTACTGCTTGAAGGCGGGTCGGAAAACTTGGTTTTGGACAATATCACCCTTATGGTCATGAGTCAATTCATTTTGAGTGTTCTGTCAGCCATCATTTATCTTCAAATTCTTCTGTACACAGACAAAACCGTTTTTATCTCCAGCGTGTGGATGACAAGATCTGAATTCAGTTGATGACGTTTCCGTGGAAAGCGTAAAAGGTCTACCATTTAGAAACTAAACTTTCTAAATTACTCGCATTTTGCAATGGCTGCAGGCTGCGATCAGTACACGAAAACAAAGTAGTCAATGCCCGGAGTCACATAAACAAGATCGTCAGATTCTGAGAAATTAAGAAGCGAAAAGAAGCGAACTTTCACAAACAAAACACAAAACTGAAGAATATGTAACATTTAATCAACTTCGTAGATCAGATCAAAGAGCTGAAAGGAAAACTTGCGTTGCTGCTATCTTAGGAATCATTATACCGCTCTGATCGAAAAGACGTCAAGAGTTAGAGGACACCTGGCATGTTTAGTGAGGAAAATAGAATCACTAAAAGGCAAAAAAGAAGAGCAGCAAACAGACTGGACGCCTCGTTACGATAACCATGAAGACAAGACGAGATGCAGGTGAAGAGTGGACATCGATGCAAGACTCACAAGGGTAAATGGTGGTAAATGGTGTCAAACTCTGACAGCACACGGATCGTTACAGGCTCTTTTTGGTCAGTTGCTTAGTACACTGGCAAGCGTTTGTAAATTTACTAAAAGAAGTCACAGAGTTTTTACATTTCATATCAGTGGCCTTTTCATGTAAAGCACCAGCTATCAATGAAATCGGTGATCTACGAAATAGCAACATTAGCATGCATACACGCAATAGATAATTCCAAAGAGCATTTCACAGTTGCATTGCTGCGGGATGGCAATTCACTGGAACTGTACAACCAAAGCTCATTTGTCATTTTAAATCAAAACTGAGAAATTAATATTTACCTAAGAAAATAATTGACTTCAGACGGTAGCTTTTCCGGTTTGTTATCATCTGATTTGCTCACTGTAAGTCATTGTAGTTGTTCGTGTATTAAGGTTTAAAACACCGAGCAGTCTGAGGTACGGGTCGTGGTAAGTTTTAACTATTGGAGGTTAGTTTTCAAATTTATCAAAGTTGTTTGCTTGATTTTTTTTCCTTTTAAAAGCGGCCAGAGAAAAGGTTAGAACGTGATGTGATTATATTATTGCACAGTTTAGAAAGAGATTAACTTAGTTCATTGGTTTCGAAGCCTAAATCTTTGAGTAATGCAAGTAATTTTCTCATAGTTCAATGAAAAGCAGCCTTTTCAGCATTCACCTTCGTCAGTAACCCTAACATCAACCAAATTCAAGTGCTTTACTTGTTTTATATTTAATCTGAACTGAAAAAGCGCGAGCTCATTGGAAAAAAAGAATTCAAAGACTTGGCTGACAATTATAGCTTTGTCAGTAATAGACGTATGCATCTTTGACTGTAACCAATAGTATAAGCAGGTTAGTCAACGTCAAAAGGTTGAAAAGCTATTGCTTTTTTTAGTACATGCTGCAAAGAGATTTGAACTGTATAAATTGAATGTAGATCGAAAGGAGAGACTGAAATGTAGGACATCGATTTTTATGTAATACCGAAGTAGGTGCAATAAACTACTCATAACTAAGGAATTCCGCTAGTATATTGGCAACATATTACTGACCAAGGAGAGGAGAGAATATCCCCAAGTCACTTCTGACCAAACGCATGGATGCGACTCATTGCACGTGCGAATGCTCATAGACAATACTAAAGTGCAGTTGTTTTAACGTGCCAAACCGTCTCAACAATTTATTACTGAAAAAAATTAATCCTACAAGACTGCTTTCGCATAAAAACAATTTTATGATACTAAATGAAACATCAATAATTGCTCAACAAGATGCACTCATTGATGTGACGTAATAGGTTACCATGGCAACAAAATAGCTATGTTAAAACTCCAATTATTTTGTCTTTGAACGCTTGTGTCTTAAGAACGAACTTTGGCTCTCAGATATTTGGCTCTCGGTCATCATGCGCACGGACCTCGCGTGTGTCATGACCTCGAGCTAAATATTTTCCCGTCCAGCCCTCCCACCCAGTCACCAAGTTCATAAGCCTCTACCATTTTTATAGCTAGTCTAACATTTGCACAGGTTCAGATGTTTTTTTAAAATGTTTTAAAAACACGTCACTTGTACCGGATCTCAGAATTATGCTTTGGGAGCTCTAATAGCCAGCATTTCATGTAACAAGTGATGAAATTTGTTCTCGCTTTTCTGAGGAACATGGAAACACCTCGGTGGCGTATGTTGTTTTGCAGGTCACGCAAGATGCAGTGCCTATTAAAGGTAATCACATGATTTCGAGTGCAATTTGGAATAAATGAACAGGAGTAATTTTTTTCTAAAACTAACAAAACGGGCGAGTGCAATATAAAGCCTTTGAAAAAAATAACAAGCGCTTATTGATTCCAAATTGCACGAGAAAATAATGTGGAAAATTCGAGATATTTAAGCAGAAGAAACGCAAGCGTATCATGCAATCAGGGAAAAATTGCGCCATCCAGGGCTCGCATTTGATTGGTTAGTCTGACTTTGTTTGCTCATTGACCTATCAGAGTGCTTGGTTTATTATGTCTTTTTGCACTGAATTTCCTCTTTTCTGCACAATGTTACGTGAAAACTGCGTTTCTCTTAGCCAATCAGAATGGAGTAATTTTTCCATATATATTATTATAAGAAACAACACACTTTGGGCTGACGATCTTGGTCTTTGTTTCCAGCATCTATCTCTTCCTAACAAACACGGGCAGGACGATAACCGCTGCATTTAAATTCTAATATCCTTAATTAAGCAGTCGTATTGGCTGATTCTTGTTCATTGAAAGCTGTAACGACTCGTTTCCAAGCGGTTGAGAATGCGGTAACAGTTGCCATAACGACTACACTTTCCGAGCAAAGTGTCTTTTTACCTGGACGTATTTGTTGGCGAAGGGCGAACGCCTCAAGACAAGATTCTTAAACTCAGTGAAATGTCAGCTGCAACTTTCACCGGCAATTACTGCATTCTCAACAACCTGTCTCAACCAACAGTTCTTTAATATTAAAATAAACGGTGGAACCTCAGAATTATGCGACTTTGAAGCATGCAAATATTCAAGTTTTCCCGACAACATTAAAATTTAAACTTGTATTTTGTTTCTTGCCAGTTGGCTTGACTTTGATGAGTGACATTTGCATTAGTTTGGATGTTATTTAAGGTGGCTCAAACCAGTTACAACACTTGAAAGAAACATTCCTATTAGAAGGTTTCACATTTCCACACTTTATAACTTAACAGCAATGTTATGGTACCATATCAAACACCAATTATTGCTGAAAAAGATTCGGTCATTTTTGTGACGTAAAATGTTACCGTGGCAACAGGATAGCCCTGCAAAAACACCCCATATTTTGGCTTTAGCTGCTCTTATCTCAAAAACGAACTCAGTGGCCCCTTTTTTTATTCCTGAAATGTAATCAGCATGCCAGAATGAAACTTTCCTCAAAGTTTAAAAAACAATCTGTGGAGCAGATGTAGAGCCACCTTGAATAATTCAAAATTTAAGGTAGCTCTGAATCCGCTCCACAGAATTTTTTTAAACTTTGCAGATATTTTCATCTTGGCCTGCTGATCACTTTTGTGCAATAAAAAATTGGGGTCACCGAGTTCGTTTTTCATATGAGCAACTAAAGCTAAAATACAGGTTGCTTTTGCAAGGCTTTCCTGTTTTCATGGTTACTTGTTACATCACAAAAATGACTGGATCTTGTTTAGCAATAATTGAAGTTTCACGTGGTACCACAACATTGCTGTTATGTGATCAAGTGTTGTAGTGGCAATCCTTCTAATAACAAGACGCCTATAACGGCGTATCCGTGGGATGAACAAACAGTTAAGACAAATTGTCCAGTTACAGTGATCTAGAACAACGGGTGAACTTTGGAAAATGGCGAGAGATTACCAGAAAGTTAAATATGCAATTCAACCAGAAGTTATTTATTGTAAAAACAGTTGTTAACCCCGTAAGAAATAGCTAGAGTTAAACAAACTTATTTTATTATCTTGCTGACATAAACAATACTTTTTACTGTCATCGTCCGCTCAAAACTTTTGCTTGTCATATCGCTTGTCTGATGACAATGTCAATTACAAGCATTAACCTTTGACATGAAACTGTTACATCATTTCATTTCACACAATCAGTACATCCCGAATAATACATCCGTGTATACGCCCCCAGGCGTCTTGTTTTAAATTTAAATGACCGTAAAATCACTACCGTTCGCGGCCTGCAACTTTCATCTAACTCTCTTCCAAGAAATGCATGTCTTACCTACTCCAAGAATGAGCTATAAAAGCAAATTTTTGATCCTTTGCATCAAACATACATTTTACAACGACTGAAAAATTTTCGCGCGCTCATTGGCTAATTTTTATTGTTAATTAGTGGACAGACACATAAATTTATAATTTATGCGATATTGACGCGATATTGCTCGCGTCAGATTGAATGAAATTGAAGTTTCTTGCATTTTTGTTTCGCGTTCTTCTCGTGTTTTTACTTAATTTTGACCCCTCTGCCTTTTTGTTATTGTAAAAAACAAACTGATATCAGTTTTTCATTTTCCCGAGCTACTTTGACAATGTTAAGACGAAATTCATGATAAACTAGACGCTCGGTGAGCGTACACTGGGTTGCCTGTGGTACGCGTTACTCAAAAACAGAAGGGACTGAGTTGGGTGGTAATGAACTGCAGTGTTCCAGTCGTTTTTTTCAAGTCGGGGGTCATTAAGACCATTTAAGGAGTCACCCAGAAGTCATACCAGCAGAGGCCCTTTAGCTCACACGTTGATAGGACGAAACAGATCTTCTTCTGAGGTTAAAAACGAGACTACCAGCCTATTAATCATTAATATTTTGTCAGAAAGAAAAAAAACCTATCGCTCTCGTGTTGTAGTGCAGTAACAAAGAGCTTTATTCCATATAGACCACTATGGAAAATACCATGATAATCTTTGTCTGTCCCCCAAATGTATAAACATTGTTTCCAGTTTCTCTTGGGACTTACAATGGTCTCAAGAGAAAACAGAAACAACGCTCATGCAAAATTGGGGGGACAAAAAAGAGTATTATATGGTATTTTCCGAAGTGGCCTATTGTCAACTGAACTGCGTTTTGTCTTCCAGGATATTCAAGTTCAATATGTAGCTCTAATAGTACACGATGTAGGGCCGTAGCCAGAAAAAAGTTATGACTGAGGCAATGTCCATGGTTAAATTCTCTTCGTAGGTATTTTAGGTGTTTATGATGAGTACATTTTGAAGACAACAGTGAGGCAAGTGCCTCATTTTGCCTCATACTGGCAATGGCCCTGCAATGGGAGGCGCGGTGGCCTCATGGTTAGAGAGCTCGACTCGGGATACAGTGGTCCGGGTTCGGGTCCTGGCTTGGGACATTGTGTTGTGTTCTTGGGCAAGACACATTACACTCACGGTGCCTCTCTCTCCATCCAGGTGTATAACTGCAATCGGCGTCAAAATTGTTGAGACACTCTTGTCCTTTAGAGTCGATTTCAAGCTCGGCGGCGCAAATGGACCCCTCCCCCGCACCCCCGGGACAATGTTGTGTTTTTCTGTTTTCTACGAGCCTTGTCGACAGCGGTACAACATTGATTAGGGTGGGGGAGGGAGGGGTATCCCGGAAACGTACTTTCTGGACAAGTTTTCTTTGCAAACAATGAATGTGTCGTTGCCAGTGTGCTCTGTTGGCAAGTGTCTCAACTAATTTTGTCGCCGATTGTCTTTTTCAGAAAACTTCCTTTATACCCTTTATACGGGCACCTATAGTCCAGTCTGTCCATCAATATGACCACATGAGTGAAAGACTTTTTACAGGTCTAAAAAATTGCGGATAGTTTATTATTCTCGTTTTCGAGCGTGAAAAATGCGTTGTCCTGTGCGAAGCGAAGATTGTGACGTAAGTGCAATGGACCTGTTCTTTTTTGCCTTCTTTAATACGCTATTTGTCAGTAGCGTTAAAGTATGGATTTGTTAAAGGGATATGCCTCTAACTCCAATTCATCAGAAGAAGCCGATTTTGTTGGTCGAAGTGGTGTCGCAGATGAATGCGAAACAGACATGGTGGCTGTTACAGCCGGGGAACACATTTACTTTCCACGCTCAAATTGCTATGTCGTTGCAAAAAGACTTTCCACCTTGTCGCAGATGCTTTGCAGAGCTGGTTTTGGTGGGAAATGAATGTTTTTGGGAGTAAAGAAACAATGTTTTCTCATTTACCACGAGTAACCACGAGTAACCACGAGTAACCACAAGATTATTATAAAAAGATAATGTAATTATTCTACTTGTTAATTATGGTTACTCGTGGTTACTCGTGGCCACTCCTCCGCGGAGTTCCTAAAATCAGAGTACAGCACTGTTTGCTGCTCTTTTTTGTCCCAGGAGTTATAAACTGTCTTTGCTATTTATATTTCGCTCTTTTTCATGGGTCATATCCCTTGTAACAAGTTGAAATGGAATTATGTATGGTGAATTTCAAAAGGGAATGCTAAACGTCACGCAATGTTCCGAAAGTATCACTTTATTTCAAGGTATGTCAAATCCAAAACACTGCACAAATCGTCTTGAAATTGTCATTATTTAGTACGATGTCCTTCCTCTCAATAATAAGCGTTTGTGGCGTGAACTTAACTTCGCTGCGCGTTCGACATCCACATTTTGGCCGTTGTAAATGACGTTCTCGGTAGTGATTACTTGCGTTAAAATCGAAGCCCGTGAGATATCACTTCCCCTGACAATATCATTCACTTTCCGCCCTTCGCAAATAGATGGCAAGCGTATACATGCCCTTATGGCAAGCGTATACATGCCCTGATCTCGTTAGAAATGTTCTGTGTGAAAACCATGTTCGACACTGAAATGTCTGCAATCATACCAGTGACTGCTACATCACCGTAATAAAGAAAAAGGTGATTTAATATATGTTCTGATTCCTATATGACATGACAACGCATAAACGCTATTGAAATGTGTATATTTCATATATTAATGCAAAAAAACGCTTATCAGAAGTCGTCATTACACTTCATACAAAGTTTTTTCATACAGACAATCGGCGTCAAAATTGTTGAGACACTCTTATCCTTTAGAGTCGATTTCAAGCTCGGCGGCGCAAATGGACCCCTCCCCCGCACCCCCGGGACAATGTTGTGTTTTTCTGTTTTCTACGAGCCTTGTCGACAGCGGTACAACATTGATTAGGGTGGGGGAGGGAGGGGTATCCCGGAAACGTACTTTCTGGACAAGTTTTCTTTGCAAACAATGAATGTGTCGTTGCCAGTGTGCTCTGTTGGCAAGTGTCTCAACTAATTTTGTCGCCGATTGTCTTTTTCAGAAAACTTCCTTTATACCCTTTATACGGGCACCTATAGTCCAGTCTGTCCATCAATATGACCACATGAGTGAAAGACTTTTTACAGGTCTAAAAAATTGCGGATAGTTTATTATTCTCGTTTTCGAGCGTGAAAAATGCGTTGTCCTGTGCGAAGCGAAGATTGTGACGTAAGTGCAATGGACCTGTTCTTTTTTGCCTTCTTTAATACGCTATTTGTCAGTAGCGTTAAAGTATGGATTTGTTAAAGGGATATGCCTCTAACTCCAATTCATCAGAAGAAGCCGATTTTGTTGGTCGAAGTGGTGTCGCAGATGAATGCGAAACAGACATGGTGGCTGTTACAGCCGGGGAACACATTTACTTTCCACGCTCAAATTGCTATGTCGTTGCAAAAAGACTTTCCACCTTGTCGCAGATGCTTTGCAGAGCTGGTTTTGGTGGGAAATGAATGTTTTTGGGAGTAAAGAAACAATGTTTTCTCATTTACCACGAGTAACCACGAGTAACCACGAGTAACCACAAGATTATTATAAAAAGATAATGTAATTATTCTACTTGTTAATTATGGTTACTCGTGGTTACTCGTGGCCACTCCTCCGCGGAGTTCCTAAAATCAGAGTACAGCACTGTTTGCTGCTCTTTTTTGTCCCAGGAGTTATAAACTGTCTTTGCTATTTATATTTCGCTCTTTTTCATGGGTCATATCCCTTGTAACAAGTTGAAATGGAATTATGTATGGTGAATTTCAAAAGGGAATGCTAAACGTCACGCAATGTTCCGAAAGTATCACTTTATTTCAAGGTATGTCAAATCCAAAACACTGCACAAATCGTCTTGAAATTGTCATTATTTAGTACGATGTCCTTCCTCTCAATAATAAGCGTTTGTGGCGTGAACTTAACTTCGCTGCGCGTTCGACATCCACATTTTGGCCGTTGTAAATGACGTTCTCGGTAGTGATTACTTGCGTTAAAATCGAAGCCCGTGAGATATCACTTCCCCTGACAATATCATTCACTTTCCGCCCTTCGCAAATAGATGGCAAGCGTATACATGCCCTTATGGCAAGCGTATACATGCCCTGATCTCGTTAGAAATGTTCTGTGTGAAAACCATGTTCGACACTGAAATGTCTGCAATCATACCAGTGACTGCTACATCACCGTAATAAAGAAAAAGGTGATTTAATATATGTTCTGATTCCTATATGACATGACAACGCATAAACGCTATTGAAATGTGTATATTTCATATATTAATGCAAAAAAACGCTTATCAGAAGTCGTCATTACACTTCATACAAAGTTTTTTCATACAGACAATCGGCGTCAAAATTGTTGAGACACTCTTATCCTTTAGAGTCGATTTCAAGCTCGGCGGCGCAAATGGACCCCTCCCCCGCACCCCCGGGACAATGTTGTGTTTTTCTGTTTTCTACGAGCCTTGTCGACAGCGGTACAACATTGATTAGGGTGGGGGAGGGAGGGGTATCCCGGAAACGTACTTTCTGGACAAGTTTTCTTTGCAAACAATGAATGTGTCGTTGCCAGTGTGCTCTGTTGGCAAGTGTCTCAACTAATTTTGTCGCCGATTGTCTTTTTCAGAAAACTTCCTTTATACCCTTTATACGGGCACCTATAGTCCAGTCTGTCCATCAATATGACCACATGAGTGAAAGACTTTTTACAGGTCTAAAAAATTGCGGATAGTTTATTATTCTCGTTTTCGAGCGTGAAAAATGCGTTGTCCTGTGCGAAGCGAAGATTGTGACGTAAGTGCAATGGACCTGTTCTTTTTTGCCTTCTTTAATACGCTATTTGTCAGTAGCGTTAAAGTATGGATTTGTTAAAGGGATATGCCTCTAACTCCAATTCATCAGAAGAAGCCGATTTTGTTGGTCGAAGTGGTGTCGCAGATGAATGCGAAACAGACATGGTGGCTGTTACAGCCGGGGAACACATTTACTTTCCACGCTCAAATTGCTATGTCGTTGCAAAAAGACTTTCCACCTTGTCGCAGATGCTTTGCAGAGCTGGTTTTGGTGGGAAATGAATGTTTTTGGGAGTAAAGAAACAATGTTTTCTCATTTACCACGAGTAACCACGAGTAACCACGAGTAACCACAAGATTATTATAAAAAGATAATGTAATTATTCTACTTGTTAATTATGGTTACTCGTGGTTACTCGTGGCCACTCCTCCGCGGAGTTCCTAAAATCAGAGTACAGCACTGTTTGCTGCTCTTTTTTGTCCCAGGAGTTATAAACTGTCTTTGCTATTTATATTTCGCTCTTTTTCATGGGTCATATCCCTTGTAACAAGTTGAAATGGAATTATGTATGGTGAATTTCAAAAGGGAATGCTAAACGTCACGCAATGTTCCGAAAGTATCACTTTATTTCAAGGTATGTCAAATCCAAAACACTGCACAAATCGTCTTGAAATTGTCATTATTTAGTACGATGTCCTTCCTCTCAATAATAAGCGTTTGTGGCGTGAACTTAACTTCGCTGCGCGTTCGACATCCACATTTTGGCCGTTGTAAATGACGTTCTCGGTAGTGATTACTTGCGTTAAAATCGAAGCCCGTGAGATATCACTTCCCCTGACAATATCATTCACTTTCCGCCCTTCGCAAATAGATGGCAAGCGTATACATGCCCTTATGGCAAGCGTATACATGCCCTGATCTCGTTAGAAATGTTCTGTGTGAAAACCATGTTCGACACTGAAATGTCTGCAATCATACCAGTGACTGCTACATCACCGTAATAAAGAAAAAGGTGATTTAATATATGTTCTGATTCCTATATGACATGACAACGCATAAACGCTATTGAAATGTGTATATTTCATATATTAATGCAAAAAAACGCTTATCAGAAGTCGTCATTACACTTCATACAAAGTTTTTTCATACAGACAATCGGCGTCAAAATTGTTGAGACACTCTTATCCTTTAGAGTCGATTTCAAGCTCGGCGGCGCAAATGGACCCCTCCCCCGCACCCCCGGGACAATGTTGTGTTTTTCTGTTTTCTACGAGCCTTGTCGACAGCGGTACAACATTGATTAGGGTGGGGGAGGGAGGGGTATCCCGGAAACGTACTTTCTGGACAAGTTTTCTTTGCAAACAATGAATGTGTCGTTGCCAGTGTGCTCTGTTGGCAAGTGTCTCAACTAATTTTGTCGCCGATTGTCTTTTTCAGAAAACTTCCTTTATACCCTTTATACGGGCACCTATAGTCCAGTCTGTCCATCAATATGACCACATGAGTGAAAGACTTTTTACAGGTCTAAAAAATTGCGGATAGTTTATTATTCTCGTTTTCGAGCGTGAAAAATGCGTTGTCCTGTGCGAAGCGAAGATTGTGACGTAAGTGCAATGGACCTGTTCTTTTTTGCCTTCTTTAATACGCTATTTGTCAGTAGCGTTAAAGTATGGATTTGTTAAAGGGATATGCCTCTAACTCCAATTCATCAGAAGAAGCCGATTTTGTTGGTCGAAGTGGTGTCGCAGATGAATGCGAAACAGACATGGTGGCTGTTACAGCCGGGGAACACATTTACTTTCCACGCTCAAATTGCTATGTCGTTGCAAAAAGACTTTCCACCTTGTCGCAGATGCTTTGCAGAGCTGGTTTTGGTGGGAAATGAATGTTTTTGGGAGTAAAGAAACAATGTTTTCTCATTTACCACGAGTAACCACGAGTAACCACGAGTAACCACAAGATTATTATAAAAAGATAATGTAATTATTCTACTTGTTAATTATGGTTACTCGTGGTTACTCGTGGCCACTCCTCCGCGGAGTTCCTAAAATCAGAGTACAGCACTGTTTGCTGCTCTTTTTTGTCCCAGGAGTTATAAACTGTCTTTGCTATTTATATTTCGCTCTTTTTCATGGGTCATATCCCTTGTAACAAGTTGAAATGGAATTATGTATGGTGAATTTCAAAAGGGAATGCTAAACGTCACGCAATGTTCCGAAAGTATCACTTTATTTCAAGGTATGTCAAATCCAAAACACTGCACAAATCGTCTTGAAATTGTCATTATTTAGTACGATGTCCTTCCTCTCAATAATAAGCGTTTGTGGCGTGAACTTAACTTCGCTGCGCGTTCGACATCCACATTTTGGCCGTTGTAAATGACGTTCTCGGTAGTGATTACTTGCGTTAAAATCGAAGCCCGTGAGATATCACTTCCCCTGACAATATCATTCACTTTCCGCCCTTCGCAAATAGATGGCAAGCGTATACATGCCCTTATGGCAAGCGTATACATGCCCTGATCTCGTTAGAAATGTTCTGTGTGAAAACCATGTTCGACACTGAAATGTCTGCAATCATACCAGTGACTGCTACATCACCGTAATAAAGAAAAAGGTGATTTAATATATGTTCTGATTCCTATATGACATGACAACGCATAAACGCTATTGAAATGTGTATATTTCATATATTAATGCAAAAAAACGCTTATCAGAAGTCGTCATTACACTTCATACAAAGTTTTTTCATACAGACAATCGGCGTCAAAATTGTTGAGACACTCTTATCCTTTAGAGTCGATTTCAAGCTCGGCGGCGCAAATGGACCCCTCCCCCGCACCCCCGGGACAATGTTGTGTTTTTCTGTTTTCTACGAGCCTTGTCGACAGCGGTACAACATTGATTAGGGTGGGGGAGGGAGGGGTATCCCGGAAACGTACTTTCTGGACAAGTTTTCTTTGCAAACAATGAATGTGTCGTTGCCAGTGTGCTCTGTTGGCAAGTGTCTCAACTAATTTTGTCGCCGATTGTCTTTTTCAGAAAACTTCCTTTATACCCTTTATACGGGCACCTATAGTCCAGTCTGTCCATCAATATGACCACATGAGTGAAAGACTTTTTACAGGTCTAAAAAATTGCGGATAGTTTATTATTCTCGTTTTCGAGCGTGAAAAATGCGTTGTCCTGTGCGAAGCGAAGATTGTGACGTAAGTGCAATGGACCTGTTCTTTTTTGCCTTCTTTAATACGCTATTTGTCAGTAGCGTTAAAGTATGGATTTGTTAAAGGGATATGCCTCTAACTCCAATTCATCAGAAGAAGCCGATTTTGTTGGTCGAAGTGGTGTCGCAGATGAATGCGAAACAGACATGGTGGCTGTTACAGCCGGGGAACACATTTACTTTCCACGCTCAAATTGCTATGTCGTTGCAAAAAGACTTTCCACCTTGTCGCAGATGCTTTGCAGAGCTGGTTTTGGTGGGAAATGAATGTTTTTGGGAGTAAAGAAACAATGTTTTCTCATTTACCACGAGTAACCACGAGTAACCACGAGTAACCACAAGATTATTATAAAAAGATAATGTAATTATTCTACTTGTTAATTATGGTTACTCGTGGTTACTCGTGGCCACTCCTCCGCGGAGTTCCTAAAATCAGAGTACAGCACTGTTTGCTGCTCTTTTTTGTCCCAGGAGTTATAAACTGTCTTTGCTATTTATATTTCGCTCTTTTTCATGGGTCATATCCCTTGTAACAAGTTGAAATGGAATTATGTATGGTGAATTTCAAAAGGGAATGCTAAACGTCACGCAATGTTCCGAAAGTATCACTTTATTTCAAGGTATGTCAAATCCAAAACACTGCACAAATCGTCTTGAAATTGTCATTATTTAGTACGATGTCCTTCCTCTCAATAATAAGCGTTTGTGGCGTGAACTTAACTTCGCTGCGCGTTCGACATCCACATTTTGGCCGTTGTAAATGACGTTCTCGGTAGTGATTACTTGCGTTAAAATCGAAGCCCGTGAGATATCACTTCCCCTGACAATATCATTCACTTTCCGCCCTTCGCAAATAGATGGCAAGCGTATACATGCCCTTATGGCAAGCGTATACATGCCCTGATCTCGTTAGAAATGTTCTGTGTGAAAACCATGTTCGACACTGAAATGTCTGCAATCATACCAGTGACTGCTACATCACCGTAATAAAGAAAAAGGTGATTTAATATATGTTCTGATTCCTATATGACATGACAACGCATAAACGCTATTGAAATGTGTATATTTCATATATTAATGCAAAAAAACGCTTATCAGAAGTCGTCATTACACTTCATACAAAGTTTTTTCATACAGACAATCGGCGTCAAAATTGTTGAGACACTCTTATCCTTTAGAGTCGATTTCAAGCTCGGCGGCGCAAATGGACCCCTCCCCCGCACCCCCGGGACAATGTTGTGTTTTTCTGTTTTCTACGAGCCTTGTCGACAGCGGTACAACATTGATTAGGGTGGGGGAGGGAGGGGTATCCCGGAAACGTACTTTCTGGACAAGTTTTCTTTGCAAACAATGAATGTGTCGTTGCCAGTGTGCTCTGTTGGCAAGTGTCTCAACTAATTTTGTCGCCGATTGTCTTTTTCAGAAAACTTCCTTTATACCCTTTATACGGGCACCTATAGTCCAGTCTGTCCATCAATATGACCACATGAGTGAAAGACTTTTTACAGGTCTAAAAAATTGCGGATAGTTTATTATTCTCGTTTTCGAGCGTGAAAAATGCGTTGTCCTGTGCGAAGCGAAGATTGTGACGTAAGTGCAATGGACCTGTTCTTTTTTGCCTTCTTTAATACGCTATTTGTCAGTAGCGTTAAAGTATGGATTTGTTAAAGGGATATGCCTCTAACTCCAATTCATCAGAAGAAGCCGATTTTGTTGGTCGAAGTGGTGTCGCAGATGAATGCGAAACAGACATGGTGGCTGTTACAGCCGGGGAACACATTTACTTTCCACGCTCAAATTGCTATGTCGTTGCAAAAAGACTTTCCACCTTGTCGCAGATGCTTTGCAGAGCTGGTTTTGGTGGGAAATGAATGTTTTTGGGAGTAAAGAAACAATGTTTTCTCATTTACCACGAGTAACCACGAGTAACCACGAGTAACCACAAGATTATTATAAAAAGATAATGTAATTATTCTACTTGTTAATTATGGTTACTCGTGGTTACTCGTGGCCACTCCTCCGCGGAGTTCCTAAAATCAGAGTACAGCACTGTTTGCTGCTCTTTTTTGTCCCAGGAGTTATAAACTGTCTTTGCTATTTATATTTCGCTCTTTTTCATGGGTCATATCCCTTGTAACAAGTTGAAATGGAATTATGTATGGTGAATTTCAAAAGGGAATGCTAAACGTCACGCAATGTTCCGAAAGTATCACTTTATTTCAAGGTATGTCAAATCCAAAACACTGCACAAATCGTCTTGAAATTGTCATTATTTAGTACGATGTCCTTCCTCTCAATAATAAGCGTTTGTGGCGTGAACTTAACTTCGCTGCGCGTTCGACATCCACATTTTGGCCGTTGTAAATGACGTTCTCGGTAGTGATTACTTGCGTTAAAATCGAAGCCCGTGAGATATCACTTCCCCTGACAATATCATTCACTTTCCGCCCTTCGCAAATAGATGGCAAGCGTATACATGCCCTTATGGCAAGCGTATACATGCCCTGATCTCGTTAGAAATGTTCTGTGTGAAAACCATGTTCGACACTGAAATGTCTGCAATCATACCAGTGACTGCTACATCACCGTAATAAAGAAAAAGGTGATTTAATATATGTTCTGATTCCTATATGACATGACAACGCATAAACGCTATTGAAATGTGTATATTTCATATATTAATGCAAAAAAACGCTTATCAGAAGTCGTCATTACACTTCATACAAAGTTTTTTCATACAGACAATCGGCGTCAAAATTGTTGAGACACTCTTATCCTTTAGAGTCGATTTCAAGCTCGGCGGCGCAAATGGACCCCTCCCCCGCACCCCCGGGACAATGTTGTGTTTTTCTGTTTTCTACGAGCCTTGTCGACAGCGGTACAACATTGATTAGGGTGGGGGAGGGAGGGGTATCCCGGAAACGTACTTTCTGGACAAGTTTTCTTTGCAAACAATGAATGTGTCGTTGCCAGTGTGCTCTGTTGGCAAGTGTCTCAACTAATTTTGTCGCCGATTGTCTTTTTCAGAAAACTTCCTTTATACCCTTTATACGGGCACCTATAGTCCAGTCTGTCCATCAATATGACCACATGAGTGAAAGACTTTTTACAGGTCTAAAAAATTGCGGATAGTTTATTATTCTCGTTTTCGAGCGTGAAAAATGCGTTGTCCTGTGCGAAGCGAAGATTGTGACGTAAGTGCAATGGACCTGTTCTTTTTTGCCTTCTTTAATACGCTATTTGTCAGTAGCGTTAAAGTATGGATTTGTTAAAGGGATATGCCTCTAACTCCAATTCATCAGAAGAAGCCGATTTTGTTGGTCGAAGTGGTGTCGCAGATGAATGCGAAACAGACATGGTGGCTGTTACAGCCGGGGAACACATTTACTTTCCACGCTCAAATTGCTATGTCGTTGCAAAAAGACTTTCCACCTTGTCGCAGATGCTTTGCAGAGCTGGTTTTGGTGGGAAATGAATGTTTTTGGGAGTAAAGAAACAATGTTTTCTCATTTACCACGAGTAACCACGAGTAACCACGAGTAACCACAAGATTATTATAAAAAGATAATGTAATTATTCTACTTGTTAATTATGGTTACTCGTGGTTACTCGTGGCCACTCCTCCGCGGAGTTCCTAAAATCAGAGTACAGCACTGTTTGCTGCTCTTTTTTGTCCCAGGAGTTATAAACTGTCTTTGCTATTTATATTTCGCTCTTTTTCATGGGTCATATCCCTTGTAACAAGTTGAAATGGAATTATGTATGGTGAATTTCAAAAGGGAATGCTAAACGTCACGCAATGTTCCGAAAGTATCACTTTATTTCAAGGTATGTCAAATCCAAAACACTGCACAAATCGTCTTGAAATTGTCATTATTTAGTACGATGTCCTTCCTCTCAATAATAAGCGTTTGTGGCGTGAACTTAACTTCGCTGCGCGTTCGACATCCACATTTTGGCCGTTGTAAATGACGTTCTCGGTAGTGATTACTTGCGTTAAAATCGAAGCCCGTGAGATATCACTTCCCCTGACAATATCATTCACTTTCCGCCCTTCGCAAATAGATGGCAAGCGTATACATGCCCTTATGGCAAGCGTATACATGCCCTGATCTCGTTAGAAATGTTCTGTGTGAAAACCATGTTCGACACTGAAATGTCTGCAATCATACCAGTGACTGCTACATCACCGTAATAAAGAAAAAGGTGATTTAATATATGTTCTGATTCCTATATGACATGACAACGCATAAACGCTATTGAAATGTGTATATTTCATATATTAATGCAAAAAAACGCTTATCAGAAGTCGTCATTACACTTCATACAAAGTTTTTTCATACAGACAATCGGCGTCAAAATTGTTGAGACACTCTTATCCTTTAGAGTCGATTTCAAGCTCGGCGGCGCAAATGGACCCCTCCCCCGCACCCCCGGGACAATGTTGTGTTTTTCTGTTTTCTACGAGCCTTGTCGACAGCGGTACAACATTGATTAGGGTGGGGGAGGGAGGGGTATCCCGGAAACGTACTTTCTGGACAAGTTTTCTTTGCAAACAATGAATGTGTCGTTGCCAGTGTGCTCTGTTGGCAAGTGTCTCAACTAATTTTGTCGCCGATTGTCTTTTTCAGAAAACTTCCTTTATACCCTTTATACGGGCACCTATAGTCCAGTCTGTCCATCAATATGACCACATGAGTGAAAGACTTTTTACAGGTCTAAAAAATTGCGGATAGTTTATTATTCTCGTTTTCGAGCGTGAAAAATGCGTTGTCCTGTGCGAAGCGAAGATTGTGACGTAAGTGCAATGGACCTGTTCTTTTTTGCCTTCTTTAATACGCTATTTGTCAGTAGCGTTAAAGTATGGATTTGTTAAAGGGATATGCCTCTAACTCCAATTCATCAGAAGAAGCCGATTTTGTTGGTCGAAGTGGTGTCGCAGATGAATGCGAAACAGACATGGTGGCTGTTACAGCCGGGGAACACATTTACTTTCCACGCTCAAATTGCTATGTCGTTGCAAAAAGACTTTCCACCTTGTCGCAGATGCTTTGCAGAGCTGGTTTTGGTGGGAAATGAATGTTTTTGGGAGTAAAGAAACAATGTTTTCTCATTTACCACGAGTAACCACGAGTAACCACGAGTAACCACAAGATTATTATAAAAAGATAATGTAATTATTCTACTTGTTAATTATGGTTACTCGTGGTTACTCGTGGCCACTCCTCCGCGGAGTTCCTAAAATCAGAGTACAGCACTGTTTGCTGCTCTTTTTTGTCCCAGGAGTTATAAACTGTCTTTGCTATTTATATTTCGCTCTTTTTCATGGGTCATATCCCTTGTAACAAGTTGAAATGGAATTATGTATGGTGAATTTCAAAAGGGAATGCTAAACGTCACGCAATGTTCCGAAAGTATCACTTTATTTCAAGGTATGTCAAATCCAAAACACTGCACAAATCGTCTTGAAATTGTCATTATTTAGTACGATGTCCTTCCTCTCAATAATAAGCGTTTGTGGCGTGAACTTAACTTCGCTGCGCGTTCGACATCCACATTTTGGCCGTTGTAAATGACGTTCTCGGTAGTGATTACTTGCGTTAAAATCGAAGCCCGTGAGATATCACTTCCCCTGACAATATCATTCACTTTCCGCCCTTCGCAAATAGATGGCAAGCGTATACATGCCCTTATGGCAAGCGTATACATGCCCTGATCTCGTTAGAAATGTTCTGTGTGAAAACCATGTTCGACACTGAAATGTCTGCAATCATACCAGTGACTGCTACATCACCGTAATAAAGAAAAAGGTGATTTAATATATGTTCTGATTCCTATATGACATGACAACGCATAAACGCTATTGAAATGTGTATATTTCATATATTAATGCAAAAAAACGCTTATCAGAAGTCGTCATTACACTTCATACAAAGTTTTTTCATACAGACAATCGGCGTCAAAATTGTTGAGACACTCTTATCCTTTAGAGTCGATTTCAAGCTCGGCGGCGCAAATGGACCCCTCCCCCGCACCCCCGGGACAATGTTGTGTTTTTCTGTTTTCTACGAGCCTTGTCGACAGCGGTACAACATTGATTAGGGTGGGGGAGGGAGGGGTATCCCGGAAACGTACTTTCTGGACAAGTTTTCTTTGCAAACAATGAATGTGTCGTTGCCAGTGTGCTCTGTTGGCAAGTGTCTCAACTAATTTTGTCGCCGATTGTCTTTTTCAGAAAACTTCCTTTATACCCTTTATACGGGCACCTATAGTCCAGTCTGTCCATCAATATGACCACATGAGTGAAAGACTTTTTACAGGTCTAAAAAATTGCGGATAGTTTATTATTCTCGTTTTCGAGCGTGAAAAATGCGTTGTCCTGTGCGAAGCGAAGATTGTGACGTAAGTGCAATGGACCTGTTCTTTTTTGCCTTCTTTAATACGCTATTTGTCAGTAGCGTTAAAGTATGGATTTGTTAAAGGGATATGCCTCTAACTCCAATTCATCAGAAGAAGCCGATTTTGTTGGTCGAAGTGGTGTCGCAGATGAATGCGAAACAGACATGGTGGCTGTTACAGCCGGGGAACACATTTACTTTCCACGCTCAAATTGCTATGTCGTTGCAAAAAGACTTTCCACCTTGTCGCAGATGCTTTGCAGAGCTGGTTTTGGTGGGAAATGAATGTTTTTGGGAGTAAAGAAACAATGTTTTCTCATTTACCACGAGTAACCACGAGTAACCACGAGTAACCACAAGATTATTATAAAAAGATAATGTAATTATTCTACTTGTTAATTATGGTTACTCGTGGTTACTCGTGGCCACTCCTCCGCGGAGTTCCTAAAATCAGAGTACAGCACTGTTTGCTGCTCTTTTTTGTCCCAGGAGTTATAAACTGTCTTTGCTATTTATATTTCGCTCTTTTTCATGGGTCATATCCCTTGTAACAAGTTGAAATGGAATTATGTATGGTGAATTTCAAAAGGGAATGCTAAACGTCACGCAATGTTCCGAAAGTATCACTTTATTTCAAGGTATGTCAAATCCAAAACACTGCACAAATCGTCTTGAAATTGTCATTATTTAGTACGATGTCCTTCCTCTCAATAATAAGCGTTTGTGGCGTGAACTTAACTTCGCTGCGCGTTCGACATCCACATTTTGGCCGTTGTAAATGACGTTCTCGGTAGTGATTACTTGCGTTAAAATCGAAGCCCGTGAGATATCACTTCCCCTGACAATATCATTCACTTTCCGCCCTTCGCAAATAGATGGCAAGCGTATACATGCCCTTATGGCAAGCGTATACATGCCCTGATCTCGTTAGAAATGTTCTGTGTGAAAACCATGTTCGACACTGAAATGTCTGCAATCATACCAGTGACTGCTACATCACCGTAATAAAGAAAAAGGTGATTTAATATATGTTCTGATTCCTATATGACATGACAACGCATAAACGCTATTGAAATGTGTATATTTCATATATTAATGCAAAAAAACGCTTATCAGAAGTCGTCATTACACTTCATACAAAGTTTTTTCATACAGACAATCGGCGTCAAAATTGTTGAGACACTCTTATCCTTTAGAGTCGATTTCAAGCTCGGCGGCGCAAATGGACCCCTCCCCCGCACCCCCGGGACAATGTTGTGTTTTTCTGTTTTCTACGAGCCTTGTCGACAGCGGTACAACATTGATTAGGGTGGGGGAGGGAGGGGTATCCCGGAAACGTACTTTCTGGACAAGTTTTCTTTGCAAACAATGAATGTGTCGTTGCCAGTGTGCTCTGTTGGCAAGTGTCTCAACTAATTTTGTCGCCGATTGTCTTTTTCAGAAAACTTCCTTTATACCCTTTATACGGGCACCTATAGTCCAGTCTGTCCATCAATATGACCACATGAGTGAAAGACTTTTTACAGGTCTAAAAAATTGCGGATAGTTTATTATTCTCGTTTTCGAGCGTGAAAAATGCGTTGTCCTGTGCGAAGCGAAGATTGTGACGTAAGTGCAATGGACCTGTTCTTTTTTGCCTTCTTTAATACGCTATTTGTCAGTAGCGTTAAAGTATGGATTTGTTAAAGGGATATGCCTCTAACTCCAATTCATCAGAAGAAGCCGATTTTGTTGGTCGAAGTGGTGTCGCAGATGAATGCGAAACAGACATGGTGGCTGTTACAGCCGGGGAACACATTTACTTTCCACGCTCAAATTGCTATGTCGTTGCAAAAAGACTTTCCACCTTGTCGCAGATGCTTTGCAGAGCTGGTTTTGGTGGGAAATGAATGTTTTTGGGAGTAAAGAAACAATGTTTTCTCATTTACCACGAGTAACCACGAGTAACCACGAGTAACCACAAGATTATTATAAAAAGATAATGTAATTATTCTACTTGTTAATTATGGTTACTCGTGGTTACTCGTGGCCACTCCTCCGCGGAGTTCCTAAAATCAGAGTACAGCACTGTTTGCTGCTCTTTTTTGTCCCAGGAGTTATAAACTGTCTTTGCTATTTATATTTCGCTCTTTTTCATGGGTCATATCCCTTGTAACAAGTTGAAATGGAATTATGTATGGTGAATTTCAAAAGGGAATGCTAAACGTCACGCAATGTTCCGAAAGTATCACTTTATTTCAAGGTATGTCAAATCCAAAACACTGCACAAATCGTCTTGAAATTGTCATTATTTAGTACGATGTCCTTCCTCTCAATAATAAGCGTTTGTGGCGTGAACTTAACTTCGCTGCGCGTTCGACATCCACATTTTGGCCGTTGTAAATGACGTTCTCGGTAGTGATTACTTGCGTTAAAATCGAAGCCCGTGAGATATCACTTCCCCTGACAATATCATTCACTTTCCGCCCTTCGCAAATAGATGGCAAGCGTATACATGCCCTTATGGCAAGCGTATACATGCCCTGATCTCGTTAGAAATGTTCTGTGTGAAAACCATGTTCGACACTGAAATGTCTGCAATCATACCAGTGACTGCTACATCACCGTAATAAAGAAAAAGGTGATTTAATATATGTTCTGATTCCTATATGACATGACAACGCATAAACGCTATTGAAATGTGTATATTTCATATATTAATGCAAAAAAACGCTTATCAGAAGTCGTCATTACACTTCATACAAAGTTTTTTCATACAGACAATCGGCGTCAAAATTGTTGAGACACTCTTATCCTTTAGAGTCGATTTCAAGCTCGGCGGCGCAAATGGACCCCTCCCCCGCACCCCCGGGACAATGTTGTGTTTTTCTGTTTTCTACGAGCCTTGTCGACAGCGGTACAACATTGATTAGGGTGGGGGAGGGAGGGGTATCCCGGAAACGTACTTTCTGGACAAGTTTTCTTTGCAAACAATGAATGTGTCGTTGCCAGTGTGCTCTGTTGGCAAGTGTCTCAACTAATTTTGTCGCCGATTGTCTTTTTCAGAAAACTTCCTTTATACCCTTTATACGGGCACCTATAGTCCAGTCTGTCCATCAATATGACCACATGAGTGAAAGACTTTTTACAGGTCTAAAAAATTGCGGATAGTTTATTATTCTCGTTTTCGAGCGTGAAAAATGCGTTGTCCTGTGCGAAGCGAAGATTGTGACGTAAGTGCAATGGACCTGTTCTTTTTTGCCTTCTTTAATACGCTATTTGTCAGTAGCGTTAAAGTATGGATTTGTTAAAGGGATATGCCTCTAACTCCAATTCATCAGAAGAAGCCGATTTTGTTGGTCGAAGTGGTGTCGCAGATGAATGCGAAACAGACATGGTGGCTGTTACAGCCGGGGAACACATTTACTTTCCACGCTCAAATTGCTATGTCGTTGCAAAAAGACTTTCCACCTTGTCGCAGATGCTTTGCAGAGCTGGTTTTGGTGGGAAATGAATGTTTTTGGGAGTAAAGAAACAATGTTTTCTCATTTACCACGAGTAACCACGAGTAACCACGAGTAACCACAAGATTATTATAAAAAGATAATGTAATTATTCTACTTGTTAATTATGGTTACTCGTGGTTACTCGTGGCCACTCCTCCGCGGAGTTCCTAAAATCAGAGTACAGCACTGTTTGCTGCTCTTTTTTGTCCCAGGAGTTATAAACTGTCTTTGCTATTTATATTTCGCTCTTTTTCATGGGTCATATCCCTTGTAACAAGTTGAAATGGAATTATGTATGGTGAATTTCAAAAGGGAATGCTAAACGTCACGCAATGTTCCGAAAGTATCACTTTATTTCAAGGTATGTCAAATCCAAAACACTGCACAAATCGTCTTGAAATTGTCATTATTTAGTACGATGTCCTTCCTCTCAATAATAAGCGTTTGTGGCGTGAACTTAACTTCGCTGCGCGTTCGACATCCACATTTTGGCCGTTGTAAATGACGTTCTCGGTAGTGATTACTTGCGTTAAAATCGAAGCCCGTGAGATATCACTTCCCCTGACAATATCATTCACTTTCCGCCCTTCG
The DNA here is from genome assembly GCF_036669935.1 of Montipora foliosa. Taxonomy (NCBI): domain Eukaryota; kingdom Metazoa; phylum Cnidaria; class Anthozoa; order Scleractinia; family Acroporidae; genus Montipora; species Montipora foliosa. Next base: position 50,260,362 of record NC_090879.1, read on the forward strand.
CAAATAGATGGCAAGCGTATACATGCCCTTATGGCAAGCGTATACATGCCCTGATCTCGTTAGAAATGTTCTGTGTGAAAACCATGTTCGACACTGAAATGTCTGCAATCATACCAGTGACTGCTACATCACCGTAATAAAGAAAAAGGTGATTTAATATATGTTCTGATTCCTATATGACATGACAACGCATAAACGCTATTGAAATGTGTATATTTCATATATTAATGCAAAAAAACGCTTATCAGAAGTCGTCATTACACTTCATACAAAGTTTTTTCATACAGACAATCGGCGTCAAAATTGTTGAGACACTCTTATCCTTTAGAGTCGATTTCAAGCTCGGCGGCGCAAATGGACCCCTCCCCCGCACCCCCGGGACAATGTTGTGTTTTTCTGTTTTCTACGAGCCTTGTCGACAGCGGTACAACATTGATTAGGGTGGGGGAGGGAGGGGTATCCCGGAAACGTACTTTCTGGACAAGTTTTCTTTGCAAACAATGAATGTGTCGTTGCCAGTGTGCTCTGTTGGCAAGTGTCTCAACTAATTTTGTCGCCGATTGTCTTTTTCAGAAAACTTCCTTTATACCCTTTATACGGGCACCTATAGTCCAGTCTGTCCATCAATATGACCACATGAGTGAAAGACTTTTTACAGGTCTAAAAAATTGCGGATAGTTTATTATTCTCGTTTTCGAGCGTGAAAAATGCGTTGTCCTGTGCGAAGCGAAGATTGTGACGTAAGTGCAATGGACCTGTTCTTTTTGCCTTCTTTAATACGCTATTTGTCAGTAGCGTTAAAGTATGGATTTGTTAAAGGGATATGCCTCTAACTCCAATTCATCAGAAGAAGCCGATTTTGTTGGTCGAAGTGGTGTCGCAGATGAATGCGAAACAGACATGGTGGCTGTTACAGCCGGGGAACACATTTACTTTCCACGCTCAAATTGCTATGTCGTTGCAAAAAGACTTTCCACCTTGTCGCAGATGCTTTGCAGAGATGGTTTTGGTGAGAAATGAACTTTTATGGAAATACAGAAACAATGTTTTCACATTTACCACGATTAACCACGTGTAACCCCCAGTACCCACAAGATTATTATAAAAAGATCATGTAATTATTCTACTTGTTAATTATGGTTACTCGTGGTTACTCGTGGCCACTCCTCCGCGGAGTTCCTAAAATCAGAGTACAGCACTGTTTGCTGCTCTTTTTTGTCCCAGGAGTTATAAACTGTCTTTGCTATTTATATTTCGGCCTCTCTTTTCCATGGGTCATACTCCCTTATAACAAGTTGGAAATGGAATTATGTATGGTGAGTTTCAAAAGGAATGCCTAAACGTCCACGCCAATTTTCCGAAAGTATCACTTTATTTCAAGGTATGTCAAGCCAAAACACTGCACAAATCGTCTTGAAATTTGTCATTTTTAGTACGATGTCCTTTCCTCTCAATAATAGCGTTTGTGGCGTGAACTTA
>NC_090879.1:50261940-50276940 GCF_036669935.1 Montipora foliosa
CACATTGAAATGTTGAAAGCAAAATCCACATTTTTAAATGGAAAACAGACATTGATTTGATTTGATCCACATTTTTTCAGCAGTAAAGCAGTCGCAGGTGTTCCGTAATCTGAATCACCTTCATTTTATTTTTGTCAGAAATTGAACTCGCCAAGTTGGCGACTAAAGGAGAATTTTAGTCGCCAAGGTAGAAGTTTTAGTCACACTGGCACTTATACCTATCAAAAAGTGCAGCTTGAAGTTGTCATACATGTAGTTTTTCTGGTTGGTAATAATTTATTGTTTTTCAACAGAACTCCTCTCTTTTTTCCCTGTAAGACTGGCAGCTATTTTCAGGAACACATCGACTATCATGTCAACAGGATTGTTAAATTGGGTGAAGGTAGCTATGGCCAAGTTTACCAAGTCTACTGTCAGTCAAACTTGAGTAACAAGGTGGTCATTAAGGAGGTAAAGTCTTTTTTTTTGGGAGTCTGTGTTCATTTCAAAGTTCAATAAAATAATTAAGGTGGATTTTCACTGATGCAAATTTTGACACATGCACCTATGCAGTGTAAACTTGAATTGGCCTGACGCGCATAAATAAAATGCAATGAAGTTGAACCTCGCTGAACTTTCACGGTTATGCGTAGCTATTAATACATCTCTATTTGTTTATGCTTGTAAAGCCAATTCAAGTTTATGTACACATAGCCACGTAAAAATTCAAGACAATGCAAATACACCTCAATTAAGGAGCTTGTCTGAGGATGATCATGGCTACAAGATTGTGTTCCAAAAATGTGATTTCCCACTTTTGAAATTATGTCATGATTAATCCAGTGCAAATCAGTCTGCATGGAAAGTGCATATCAACATTCCAGGAATAAAATTAGAATGAACAGTGAGGCTGTTTTGATTAAAAATTTATTGTCAGGTCATCCTTCACATGATGCCAATGTACTAATTTGCCTCAGTGGGGAACCAATTCTAGGCAAGCCTCTGTATTTTATCCAGGACTCAAGTACTTTATCCCATTGTTTCCTGAACCACCCTCTACTGATGAGTAAAATTGTCTGCGGTTAGACAGAGTAAAATCTGTTGTCTCACTCCCAGAAGTCAATAAAATATTAAGCAAATCGTCATCTCTTTCCTCCGTTAAATCTACTCTTGCAACATTCCTTGCCCTTTCTCTTCATCCATTCATTTCTTAATTGCCTTGTTCAGCTGTTGTTCCTTTCTTTTTTGTGCACTACACACTGTCACCGGGTTGTATGAGTGTCCGTGGTGCCAATAGGCTTGCAGCGCATGCATAAATCACTAAAATAAACAGGTCTGTTGGAAGCGTGCTTGAGTTTTAACAAAATGAGTGCCAAAATTGGCAAGAATTTGTATTCGCGGTCGTCCGGTCGTCCCAGACAAGGTATTAACTCCAGAGGTCATCCATTGGACGAGTGAAGGTTTAATAAATGTTGTTTCATGAATGCCATGAAATGTTATAATATAGAATGTACTTTCGTTCTGATCGCTTTTTGTTCAAAGGAAACTTCCAGAAAATAAGGAATAAACATGCAGCTTTCCTCAGCAATGAATTCTCAAGTTTGGGTGCCATGTTTGACCATGCAGTATATTTAATGAAACGACTGCAGTCTCAATTTTCTTGTAACTTACCGCTGACATGGTTGTCACCAAGTCGTTTAGCAAAGAGCAAAGGGTGACTTGTGATGTAAGCTGATAACGTGGCGTTAGGTACAAGGTGTTTTGCCACCTTGGGCAAAAAGGAAAACAACTGAAGCAGAACCTGCTGCTTACAAACAGGAAAAACACAAAATCTTTGTAGCATACAAAGGGAAGTCACTAGACAGGAGCGTCGAAATTTTGGTTCTTTGAATCGTAACTATGTAAGCTATATTCAAGTTTTACCGTGGCAGATATGGACCACTGTAAATTGGGTTCCCACGGTGCAAATAACATAATACTCTAGAGTCAAAATGTGACCTTTCATGCGAAAAGGGGGCTTATGGATTTCACAGTGAATAGATTTCACGGTCACGGCCCATGAAATTGAAATTTCATGGTGTGTTCACTCTTGCTCCAATTCTTTTCACTATGCTCAGTAAAAAAGTTCATGGCGTGAAATCGAAGACCTTGAAAATAATGGAGTCACGTCATGGACTCACCCATGTTCACGCGGTGAAATTATGTTGCTATCCAGAATAACAGGAAAATTTTGTGGTCTGATTTTGGAATTAAAATTGCGATAAACAAGGATAAACAATGTTTTTCAGAAATTGAATAGTAGTATTTGTCTTCTCTTGTGTGAAAAGTTTTAAGTTTTTATGGGGCGCCATTTCGTTAATTTCAGCGAAATTGAAGTTGGTACATACCATTATTTTGCTTTGTTGATGGCACAACGATCTATAATTTGGATGAAAATGATGACTGGCACGAATTACGGTACCCAGCAAAACAGTTTATTTATTAGTTTCTCCAGTAGTATAAAAAATCAAATACACTGAAAAAAATCAGTGTAGGAGGAGAGCAAAGCATCCAAAAGCGCACTAGGCCCCATACGAGGGATTCTCCTCAATTCTGCATAATCAACGGTTTGGTCAAAAATACGCAATGAAATTTACATCCCCCGATCGGGGTCTGTGGCCAAAAATGCTCTCACATAGGTTAAAAAGGTGATTTATCCGCTGAGATTTTGCAAACTGAACAGTCCTTGCATGAGAATATGTACCTACATAGATTTTTATGAGCCTTCTGAAGACTACAGGCTTTTTATGGCAAAACTCGATGACGTGTTTGTTTGCTTTCGGCCGCCATATTTGCGTGTATCCATGCAAAGCATTATAAATTTGATTTGGAGTAAAACGTTTCTTTGAATATCTCCCGCACAAAACATCGCACAGACCTGAACCTTTGCGAGACGCTTTCAATATTCATCTTCTTTTATCTTGTTGATCGTTGACTTTATTTGGTGAACTGTGTTGATGATGGTGTGACAGTGAAAACCGGCAAGAGGTGACGAGAAGTGTCTACAATTTAACAGAAAGCGTCTCCATACCAAATAATATATTATAATTTTGACGAATAAGTTGAGTTCGGAATATCGCACAGCCCTGAGATTCGGAGTGGTTCTTTAGTTACATTACTCTGATACCATGTGTCAATTTCTTGACTCAATTTATTGAATGGTAAGCAATTTTAATTTTCACTGCAATGAAATACAAACCTTGACAAAAATGTTCAGAAAATCATGTTAAAAGTGCTGGCAAATTTTGGGGAATAAGGTTCAATTTTCTCATAAAATTTACGTGCTGCTCGCAGCCTCGGATTCTTGGAAAAAGTACTCGTACTGCTATGTTTGGATTTAAGTGTATTTTGACGGTGTCTGACATTTGCAGAGTAACCCTAAATGCTAACCGTTTTAAATCGGGTTCTTAGACTTAAATAATGTTTATCAGCGCTATTTGAAATGGGTTCTTTGACTTAAATAATGTTTATCAGTGCTATTTGTAGGCAGTCTACAGTCTGCAAATGTCAGACACTGGTATTTTGAGCAGTTACTCGCCCCATTTGGTGCAATTAAATAAAACATACTATTAAGTGAGTTGCTGTGATTTCCTTGTTGTCCCAAAGATTAATGCTCATAACCCATTATGCTTGGTGATCTGGAAAAGAGATTTGGATCACTGCTCGTCCTTGCCGGAAAATGCTCAGCACTCACATGCTCGCAAAATCCATTCGCTGGCGTGCAATGTTTCTTCACTTGAGTTAAATCAACTTTACAGTGGACAAAAATTAATGATCATCAAAGGGTTCACGTCAATGTTTCTTTTACACTGCAAATCTGCCAGAAATCCAAACCCAACGTATTGTAATGAAATTTTGAGGAGGACTTTTTTTCCACGGCGTGAACTATTTCATGGTGGTATGATAAATTTTCATGCAAAGCTCACGCTGTTTTAAAGGAATTTCACGGAAGTTCAGCTTGCTTTATATAATTTCACAGTTGTCTGCCGTGAAATCGGCATCAATGTGAAGTTTTCATAAGCCCCCTGTTTGCGTGAAGGGTCACAAATTTGTAATTTCCTATGAGAGTGTGAAATAAAACGCAACTGCTCAAGTTACAAGACATTTTATCGACCATTTTCTATACTTCCGCATTTTTGCCCGGCTGACGACTTTGATAGAAAATGAATATGGACCCCTGCTGATGAAGAATAAAGCAGCTGCTGTTTCCAAAACGATAGAATTACCTGGCGATAAATAACCTTGTCTAGGAGAGTCAGGCGATTGTGAGCTTTGTGTTGAATTCGCACATTTCTTGTCAAACTTTATAACACTTGAAAGGGAAAAAAACTGAACTAACAAACAAAACCCAGTGTCTTGCGATCATTTTGACACAGATGTATCCTTTTTTTGGCAAGTAAACACACAAGGTAACATGGTCACAACGCCTGCTGAATTCAAGGACACTTTCGATTTTGCGATTTATTTGAACATAGCAAAAACCTCCCAAAGTGTTTCGCTGATGGTATTTGTGACCGTCCAGATGAAAAGGATACTTAGACCATTTCTTCCCAAACACTGTTTGAAACAAATTTAAACGCATTTGAAACCGTTTCAAACACGTTTCAAACGCGTGTCAAATAAAAGCGTTTCATCGCGTTTCAAAGGCGAGTGCCACATTTCATTGTGTTTGAAACAGAAGAATTAACATGTGCATGATTATAATATTAAATGTTACCTGTCGGTTCTTCTGCATGAATAGCAGATCAGTCTTTATAAGTTTTGTCAAATATGAATGACTTTCACTTTTTTTCTAAACGTTTCTGAAAGCTAAATAATTTAAAGGTCTTAAAAATGGAAATGAACGAAAGTACTCATTCAAAAACATTGACTCAATAAAGCCTGCATGATTTTATCAAGTGTGAAGATCTCAAGTCCTTTCCGTGATTAGTCTTAGCACATATACAACAGATGAAGTTCTTCCACGCACATATGACACAATGCTGCAAATCTTTGTGGCCACAATTTTGTGCTTCACGCAACACTCTTCATCGAACATTTTCTTTGTAGGCAAATGTGCAACAATTCATTTTTCACATAAATGAAGAACTTGGTGTACACACCTGCTCTGCATGGGCCGTACGTCATCCACCGGTTTTGCTCTTGTTGCGTTATCAAAGCAATGTGCTGTATGTCCAAGACATATCTCATGCCGCGCAATTATTTACCGAAGAGTTTACGGTACATGTTCGCAAATAATTTTCGTAAGAGTTAAGTTTTTAAAAAAAAAGATAACGAATGATGATATTTTGAAGACAGACATAGGGAAAGAGGTTCGCTTAGGAAATTGTCACGTCTCAAGATAGGGGTGCTAAGGCAACCGTGACAATGTGACAAGGTTTGTTTGTACAAGTAATAAACTTCACACGAGTGAAACAGTTGCATAAAAATTATCTTTGAAAGGCGAAAAAGAAGAGGTTAATAAGGCACTCCGATTGTTTTACAGTAAAAACAACAAGTATCCTGCTCCTTTTGGCTCTGGTTTCAAAGGCCCGTTGAAAAAACAAATTATGATATCTTGCGGCGATACGGGTCAGCTAATAAGATATATGTCGACACTGCAGCCTGTAATCTCGGACGTCTTTTTCAAATTCTTTCTGCAAATTGCAGTGTTTCCAATTAGTGCGCTATGTGTCGTTTATACTTTTAATGATTTTTCTAAGGAAATGGAAATACATTGTGGACTGTTTTAAACGAAGAGAATGCCCATGAGAATTGAGAATCTCAACAGTTGAAGTTATCCCTTCAGGTATTTCAAAATATTCCTGTTAGCGAGTTTATAAAATTGACTGTGAATTTGAAAGTGGTTTCAATGGCAGAAGTTACGGACGTACTATGAAAATTTCAATGTTGGTTTGAATGGAAGCTACTGATTCTCCGGAGGGCAGCCTTTGTCAAGTCTTTCACACTAACGGCTTCGGCTTGCTGGTATTTTTCCAGCTGACATCGTTTCGTGCGTCGCTTCCACATGCACATTTTTACCGGCAGAGCCAAGTTTTATGAATTGAAATGTCACTGGAAAGGCAGACTATGTTTCCACCTCTATGTTTCCTCTGAGAAAATTTTCTACGGAACAGTTATTTCACGCAAGAGCCCAACCAGGTGACACCGTTTACACGGAATTCTCACTCATCATTTTAAAAGGTATGACATTATTTCAACAGCAATATATCTTCCACGGCTTGCTAGGAAACAAAAAACGCATACATGTTGTCTTCTGATTCCTTCGTATAAACGGCAAGCTTGAATAAAACAAAAGGATACTTTTGAGAAACAAATGAAACGGAAAATTACTTGTATTTTTTCCGCTTATGGAATAATTATGCGACAGTAATAATAATTATTATGTTCATTGTTGACAGATGTAGCACAGGTTGGCGCTTCAAACACAGATAAAACACCTTTTCCTTTGTTTCAAATAGTTTCAAACACATTTCAAACAGTTTCAAACGCGTTTCAAACACAAACGCACTTGAAATGCTTTTTAGTTAAGCATCCTTTTCATCTGGACGGTCACATTTTTTATATTCACTGTTCAAAATTGGTTGTTCTCATGTTACAAATGTTGTTGCTGATGGCAAAATATTTTATTCTGGATCGACAATTCCTGAGAACGTCCTTTTGCTTTTCCTAAAAACTGTGTATCAATATTTTTTTTTTTTCAGCAATAATTATATGTTTTGTATAAAGCAGGCTAACAAAACCTGTACTTTGCTTAGCTCGCATTTTTGAGTGTTAAAATAGAATTTTCGGTCCTGTTTCTGACATAGTGAGTCATATATTTTGAGGTCTCCCATCCACATACTTAACTTACTGAATGTTTGTCTTGGAAAGCTGTCAGAAGCTCAGAGCTAAGGCTTAAACTTGTGTGCATGGTGACTTCATTGTCACAGCTCATGAGATTTGCAAGTCAGATCTATTCATGCATGTTTTTTTAAATTTGTTTAGACTAATTATGCAATAAAAAAAGAAGAAGTAGAGATCTACAAACTTCTGGGCGATCACCACAACATAGTGAAGCACTATGGTGGAACATTTAGAGGCAACAATGGTTTTGCGTGTATATTCATGGAAAAGTGTGGTATGTTAATGAGATTGTAACCTGCTACTGAAGGCCCCAGTTGTTTAAAGGGTGGATAACTTTATCCACTGTATCCACGATACAGTGGATAAGTCATTTATACTGTAGATACAGGTGTATAGAGGATATTACAAGGCGGCAAGAAAATATGAATTTTATTCCAAGTGTTAAAAACAATAATTTTTATGAGAGAGTGCAGCGGGTAAATGGTATTGTTTTTAACATGAGAAAATAAAATTCATATCTTCAATGCAAGCCATTGTAATTTTCTTTTTATCATATAGACAGGAGTGTTTTACTCACCATTTTTCTTTCTTACACCGAGCACAAATTTATCACAAATTCTTGCAGCTTGGTGGCAGGAATTTCTTCAATTTTCGCATTTCTTCTCCACTTGCAAGGATCTCCTTGAATAATTTTTAGTTGTATGAAGTTTTCTTGGTGTTAGCATTTTCTTGTTTCTCAGAGAAGGATTGTATCCCAGCTTCAGAGAAGTTCACAAATCTACATGTATCCCTCGACTGTTTACACAAACAACCATACCAAGGGGCGAAATGATGTCATCGACATCCTCACTAGTGAGGATGTGGAAAATATGCCACTGGGGTCCCAGATGTAGTTACATATGATTTTATGAGTAGTGTATTTTCCAGTAAAACACTCCTGTCTATATAATATAGTGTCTATTCACAGGATAAAGCTATCTGGCCTTTGAACAACTTGCGCCTAGATGTTGAATTTAAATTTCTATGTTTTGCCTGAGTAATTCAAAGTTTATCTGGCTTTTTTTCCCTATAGAGGAGTCCCTTCACGACTACATGAAGAAAATTCCAGGAGGTCGACTCTCCGTTGATGAAGCTATGTTTAACTGGCCTCAGGTTCTTGATGGCTTGGTCTACCTCCACGATCTGGGTGTTATTCATAAAGATATAAAAGGTGATTGAGCATCGGAGTACATGTATTATGCAGTGGGGTCATAGATTCAGCTTTGGCTGGACCAAAGAACCTGGGTCTCTAAAAAAAGCTGTTACATGTTAAAACTTTTAGCTGAAATGTATGTCTGATTGTGCTGCAAAAATTAATGAGTTTCAGCAGGCATTGCACCATGTAACATAAAAGGTTGAAACTGGTCTCAAAATGCTGTTACTACATTCCTGTAAAACAAGTTGATACTAGTTCCTTAGCCTTGACCGGTTTCTGATTGACTTGCACAGTGTAGCGTAATACCACGCAGCAAGGCCAGTTTCACGGAGTGGTGTTACATGGTGAAACTGTGGTCTTTATCACCTCTGCGATCGTTGTGGCCTTTGCAAAAGTAGAAAGCAGTTATACTTTTCTTGAAACTTGTCTCACAACTGAAGTTCAACAAATTTTCATGAAACCAACCATGTTACACGGTGCAACGCCTGCTGAAATTTGTTTTACTGTGCTACTGCACAGAAGTTAGGCTAAAAGATTCAATGTGTAACAGCAGCTTTAGGAACTGAGCCTGGAGAGAGAGTTTCTTTAATTTGTATTCATGTCTGCAAATATTTACACTCTCAGGTCGTAAGATAGAACTTATCAACTAGAGGCCCTGTCTCTCAATCCTAGTTCCTAATTTCTGGGTGCCGTAAAACTATTCCCAATAATTAAAGAATAAAGCATGGAGTTCTTTGTGTTTTGCCCTGAAGATGGCTTGATTAGCCAAAGCATTTTTTTAGCAGAGGTTTCATTGTCAAAATGAATTTTAATCTTATGTTTGAAAGAATCTATGTTAATTAATTAATTCAATTTAGGAAGAGAAGTGGCCAATGCTTTTTAGCAGACGTTTTTGTCGGCTGTCGATACTTATTGAAACCAATGCCACTTCACTGTTACTCCCATGAGTATTGCCAGAAATGAGAAAGAAAAAAACTTGCAACAAACAATGTTGTAGAACATAATAAGGTCAGTAGTACCAGGGGGGAAAATTGATGATTACTAGCAAAAAGGACACGGAAGAAAAACAGAATAGCTGACTCGAAGTGCAACAAAGAAAAGATGAATGACATTGAAGAATTTCTGAGTAGTGCATAAAATTTGACCTAACTTTCAATAGATGGTTTGGTCAACAGTTAGTTAACCACTGTGGCTTTCAGCATTTTCTTTTTCCACTGCCTTCAATAATTATTACTGTAGAGTTCTTGGTCTGAGAGGTACTGTATATGTGTCACACGTGTATTCAGATGTGACAGGCAAAATTGCAAATTCCTATACTTAGTCCTTCAGCTACCACTACAGTATATTTTTGATAGAAAACCAAACCACAGATATTATTTTGAACTTATGAAAGGTGCACGAAAATGGTTAAAAAACCTCTACTTGCCCAATTCTTGAATTTGTCAGCTGTCGATAAAAGGTGAAACCACAGTAAACCCATTGACTCCGAGGGGTTCCCCATTGACGAGGAAAATCATTTGGCGTTAGACAGAGTAAAATACTAAGTCTGGCCAGTTTAGGCCAGTTTGGACGTCAAAGGGTTAACCATTGTAGCCTTCTAGAATAGCATTAATTTTAAAGTAAAGAATGCTTGTTAATCTTTTCTCAGCTAAGAATGTGTTGATCAAGGAAGGAAGGGCACTATTGGCTGACTTCGATTCAGCTAAAAGAATTCCATCAGAATTGACAGAACCTGGACTCACTCCTATGGGGACTAGAGGATTCAGTGCACCAGAGGTATGTTATTGTAATGGGGGATGTTTTGGGGAGATCTTAAGTTTAACCTTTTGTTTTTTTCTTGAAAAACCTAACATGAAATTCCTTTTACTGATAAAATTATCATAACATCACAAACTCCCTCACTTTTTACGAGGATGACAGTTCTGTAGTTCCATTGCTTCTTTTTGTGGCAGGTTCTTGGGTGTTTTATTCCTCACGTTCTGGCCTACTTACCCTTTTGACACGGTGCAGAAACACTAAGTTGTTAGAATGTAAACATTTATTGAACCTTGTATTTCAAATTCTGTAGGTCTTGAATAGTCTACCACATGGACGACCTGCAGATGTTTACAACATGGGCTGCTTTCTGATTGAATTGACAATAGGGGTACCAACCCGGGATACTCTTAAGAAAAAGGTAGGGTAGCATTATTACAGGTACCATGCATCCAGGACATAATGAAATCAATGATGGGACATAAAGTGCAATGTGAATGATTATTATGAGAAATTGCAATAACAAGAACATTAATCCTTAAGGGAATGTGGCATGTGTTGACTACTTGACAAAATCAATTTTTTTTCAAACTAAATGATTTTCCTTCAACAGATAAACGAGTTGAGCCGGTTAGATCCAGAGCTTGCAAAGATGGTAACAGCTTGTGTTTCGGTAAGGAAAAAAATGAAAATAATGTTGCTAAATGTTTTTCATTTCATCTAAGTCCGTGGTAACTTGTGTTTTTCTCCTGTAAAGAAACAAATCTTACTTGGAAACTGGGTTACAGATCATTCCTTATCCAAAAAACAGAAGATTCTTTTGTCTTTTAACAGGATAATCCAAAAGACCGTCCCACAGTGCGTGCTCTGTTAGAGTATCCAGTCGTCAAGCGTTACAACTCAAGGTAAGAAAAGACTAACTGGTAATGTTACTGTGAAGAGGAAGATTAAACCAAAGTGTGGATTAGGTTTAAAATTCTGGGTTTCCGATGAGATCTAGCAGAGAGCAAAAATTGCTGGGTTTTTCACCTGAATTTGCTACCTACTTTAGTGAGATTCAGTTTTTCAGAGGTTTTTAAGTGGTCACTTTCTTTTAATTTGTAGCAACAACTGACATGTATGTGTATCGACAAACATCATTTCTTAAGTTCAAAGTTACCTTTTTCTGGGAAAAAGACTAAGATTAAAATAATTAATGCTATGATTTTGTAAGAGGCCTGAAGAGACCTACCAGTAATTGTCCACACTCGTGACAAGGGCTGACTCCTTTAAACACGAAGGTGCACTATAAAAGGTGTGGTGTCATTTGCACATGCAGATAATTTGTCAATCAACCGTGGTTGCTTACAGAGCTCTGTGATAATTTCAGCCTCGTTTCCAGGGTCTCTCTTGCAACCGGTGTATATCAGGATCTCCTCCCCGGTTGCAAGAGAGACCTTGGGAACGAGGTTGCAATAATCTGTGCACAAAAAAAGCCCCTAATGGCAATGTTTCAGTAATATGTTATTGTCGTTCCCTTTTTTTTTTTAAGCCCTCGCCCCTTTTCTCGGACTGAAAATACCTCATAGGGGTTCTGTTTCTTTGTTTCTGTTTGTTGATTACCATCTTGTGCTTGATTGACTTCAAACAAAAGCAGAGTGAAGCAAGCCCTTTTATAGTACGCCGTCTTGTTTAATTAGGAGAGTGAGTTTGTCCCTCTTACTGAAGTCGTAGACACCGTCATTGCTGATAGTTTTTATAGGTAGATGTTAGGGTTTATTTTGTATTGTTGCTACACATGGAAATAGCAATCATTTTTACCAACAGTCATTTTTTGTTTTTGTTTTTATTAGGCGTTGAAGAGACAATTGTGGCTATTTGATTGCCTGAAAAGAACTTGTCTATCTACATGTATAACAAATGCAGTAGTAGATTTTCTTTTAAGCTCAGTAAAGATACAAATAATTTTTGCTAAGTAGTTAGTTGAATGTGAAGACAAGTACTAAGTTGGATGCGTGTGATTTAGGTAATCATAATGTACACTTTACATGTAGCAGTGGTTTCAGTGAGTACCGACAGCCAATGAAAATTGTCAGCTTCTTCATTCAGAGAAGTTCGCTCCTTTTTTCCTCTGAATGGAAGTAATTAAAGACAGATTCTTTCAAATCGTGGCGATGATAACGGTTGGTTACTCTACTCAACTCAATTTTTTTTTCAAAACTCCTGCACCGTGCTTGTTGAGCGCTGTGGCTGAATTTGACCTTCAAGCACGTAAGCTGCCCAATAACATCACTAACAAACACTGTGGGCTCCTAAACATCAATTTGAAAGCCTTGCACTTCAGGGTATCGCGTTTTTTGGATAAAAGTCAAATCAGAGTTAGATTAAGCTTTCTGTGCTCAAAAATGTTGCATTTGTGGGATAGATTGGTTTGTTTGAAGTGCCAACCTTCTGTTGTCATTGTTACCGTAAGACGGCAGATTTGAACCCTTTCTGGACCAGCCCTCGAGGTCTTGTAAAAACTGAGAAGAACGCGTCAGATCTCTAAGATCTCTAAACGACTTGTAAGTCTTCGCTGACTATAAACAATACACGCCGTCTGACAGTTCTCCCAATAGTAAATGATAAATTAATTTTGTAAGTAAGTAAAAGGTTTATTTCACAACACTTCCACATGGTGGCTCTTCGTTTGTGAAAAAACTAATTATCTAAATTAAAAATTTATAATCTACAAAATATTATTAAATACATATATACATATAACTTGTGTGGAATGTTAAAAGAATTCGATGAATTAGCTTAATGCAGTTAGGTAGTTAAAATGATCATTGCAGTAATTTAAAGTTAAGTAAACAATTTTGCTCGTTTGCAAAGAAGCCTGAAAAAATCCGTACTCATATATTTTTTTTCCTTTGAAGCTGTTACGCTACTGGGATGATCATTACACTTCTTCGAGTCGTGTAAGCCATATTCTGCAGCTTTTATGCAGAGCTAGAAAATTATTTTAAGTTCTTCATTGTAAGGGGTCAGTTATATTAGTTCAAAACAGTATGTCGTATAATCAACGGTTCTGGACGGTCGATACATAGTTTTTCCCCGTCATTAATATAAAGATTAGGTTTTCTGTAAGAAAATGAGTCAATTTTTCCACCTCTAGTGGAGTAATTTTTGTTTTAATAAATAGGTACTTTTTTTCCTTTTGATTGGCCAGTTTTGATTTACGTGCAGTGCTTATTGACAAATACCCATCGAGCCTTCATTCGGGAAGTTGAGAAGGGGGCCTCTGTCTTCCAGTTTAACGCTGGACTATTGAGATTGCGCTGGCTTCATGCATGGGGACTTGCAATATCCGAATCTGGGGCCCGTTTCTTGGAAGTTCCTTAACTTTGCGGGCCTTTTTCGGGTGTGTTAGATTATTTTGTTAAACATGTTTTCAGGTGAAAGAGCAACTTTCTTTCCAAAACAGGCAGATGGCAGATTTCACCAATGGCTTCACAGGCCTGAAATGTTTTTCGGGACTTCCGAGAACCGGGATCCTCGTGGCATTAAAATTCAGTATATCAACAAGAATTCGAGGGTCTGATAAATAAAATGAGTATTTGTAAGATTTTCCTCAGAGCCAAGAGGTGATGCCTTTAACTTGAGGGTGAATCTTGATCAATAGCTTGATGAAGTTCGGTGGTCCCCCCAAAGTGTCGCCAAATTGAAGATTCGAGGAAACGTGACGTCACCTTGTTTAATACAGTTATTAATTAAGTGAAGCTATGATCTTCGCAGTTATGAACGCAATTTTTACAATTGCGTAGAGAAGCCTGAAAAATTCAGGACTTCAACGGGGTTTGAACCCGTGACCTCGCGATCCCGGTGTGACGCTCTAACCAACTGAGCTATGAAGCCACTGACGTTGGGAGCTGGTCATGTGTGGGTTCAACACCAGGCTTCTCTACGATTGTAAAAATTGCGTTCATAACTGCGAAGATCGTAGCTTCACTTGATTTCATATCCGCAGTTCATATGATTCATTTCATGTACCATTTCATCACAGTTATTATATCTCGTACATTTACTGTAATCTGGGCTTGATTCAACTGATCAAGGAAAATGTTCCATAAAAACTACAAATCGTAAACCTTGCGAAAATCCATTTTATTGACAGTCTTGCCTTTCATTTTGTGCAATTTCGCTAGTGATGGGCCAAATTTGTATTTGGCAACGTGTTAGTGAGAAGGGGAAAACGAAGCGTCCCAAAAACCTATTAAATCATTGAAGACTACGCAGCCTTGCAAAATGACGGTAAATGTACGAGATCAACAACGTGGTGTCAGGCGGCCTTGAATCCTTAGGGTCGTCTGCCTGTGTTCAAGCCGTTTTAATTCCGTTAGAGGGATTTGATTGTTCAATGACTGTTTCAAGTCGTTTCCCCTGCTAAGCAAAGATCGCACAACACGGATTAGCTTCTTACACTGAATCTTTCAATGGTTGACGAAATAAAAGCAAAATGAGAAATTTCCCGCAAGCAGAATTTTTCGCTACAAATGGGAACGGATGTGAGAGAGCTAAGAAAAGTGACTTACGTTTCCTTAGAAGTATCAAAGGAACCGATTTATTTAATTTTCGAATTCTTGAAATTCGAATTCTTGTCAGCCTCATTTTGGAACGTACGAATGAAGATTGTCACAAGTTACTTTAATATTAGTTTGTCAAAAAACCCGCTTTCTAGCAGGTCTTCGCTAAGAATGAACTTGCATGTAAATCCTCTTGTCTCTGAGGTATTTACCACACGTTACCAGAAACCCATAAGGGTTGAAACGTGTAACGGCCCCTTGTGTGCTAAGAAACAAGCTTCTGAATATTCAATTTGCTAAGTACCATATTTGGAACCAGAAGAGCGAGGGGTTTCCAAATATGGTACTTAGCACTGAAACATTCAGCCAATCAGTTCGCACTGAATATTCGGAAGCTGTAAAAGCGCGTTACACGTTTCAACCCTTATCGGTTTCTGACGTTACTTTAATGTTTCTCAAAAAACACCCTTAGTCTTCGCTAACAATGGACTGGACCAACCTCGTTCCCAGGGTCTCTTTCGTCGACGAGGAGAGAGACAAAGACTGTTACAATCGAGACCCTGGGAACGAGGTTGTGGACTGGACGTCTACGAAACATGGACCCCAGGTCCATAGACCATCCCCGTGGACTCGGTCCATGGA
>NC_090879.1:50281940-50301940 GCF_036669935.1 Montipora foliosa
GGTTGTATTTAATACATTGAAACAATTCAATGATTCACGCAACAACTTTGTTGTTGACCTCAACTGCATAAAAGATGTCATATATTTTTCCAAGTATTCACTAAAAATATTATTTCCCAGTACGTGTTGCATCTTTTATCTTCAAATAAATGCTAAGATAAAGATTTAACGTTCTTTCGGTAGAATTTTTTTGTAATTTAATGTGCCTGTTAAAGTTTGCATAACAAGGACAAAGATAAACATCACATCACTCACGAATATCCCGGTCCCAGAGGTTTTTCTTGTGCCGCGGAGAAGCGAAGTCGAGTCGCGAAGCGGCGAGAAGAGAAAAACCTCTGGTTACCTTGGACTTGAATCTCACTTTCATGCAGACGCCAGGGTCAGGATCTTACCCTCAGGTTCGGATTGGTTGATATTTTTAGAAACACGCAAATTAATGTGATTGGTTCGTTTGATTGGTAATATCGAGGGAACGCGTGATAGCTAAGTTGCCATTGGTCCCTTTTGTAATTATCAATTTGACGCGTTTGACAGCTGGCGTCTACATGAAAGTGAGATTCAAGTCCAAGGTAACCAGTGGTTTTTCTCTTCTCGTCGCCTTGGGACTCGTCTTCAACGCTTCGCGGTTCTCTCGCGGCTCAAGATAAATCTCTGGGACCAGGGTACTCACAAAACAACAGTCGCATTATTGTCGTGCAAAACACAGGGATTTTCATTCATTACAAGATCCATTCTCCACTGTTAAGCATTCACCCTTTCAAATTTCAGAAAAACCGACTTTCCGCGAATATTTTATGATTGTGTTTAGCTATTTGATGAAAGGAATGCAGGCAAACGTGATAACGTATTACAGCGGTTATCAGTAACACGCAGCCCTCAACGACATTTTTTCATATTCGAAAATAAAATTTAGTTGGACGGCATTCAAATGTTTCCATGACGAATTCAACTGCCCCCATGAGAACAGGAGTATCGTCGTGGAAACATTTGATTGACGTCCATCTAAATTTTACTTTCGAAATATGAAAAAAGTCGTTGAGGGGCGCGTGTAAATGATAACCTACTGTAAGCTTACGCGTCGCCAAAAGTAATGAATTTTTTGCCTCCTAATCAAAAGGTATCATTTCAGAGACCAGAATATCATTCTAAAACGTTATTCTACGCAAAAAGTAGGAACAATGAAAATGTTTTGCATTAGAAAGAACATTTGTTCCCATAGGAAAAAGAATCTTTTGTTCCTGTCATGCAACATGGCTGCCGTGCAAAACCTCTATATTGAGAGTCGAAAACAAGTTAACGCCCGAAGTTATAGATGCGATGTTAATGACATGTAATGATGTTTACGCAACAGAATCAGAAGCTCACCTTCTTAATCAGTTTTAACATGAATATCTTTTACGATTTCCATGTTTTGCCATAAAACAAAAAAACCACCCAGATGCCTTAGCTAGGCTCTGACGAAGCTCTCAATGTAATTTTTCCGTGATTTCGACTAAAATTCCTTTTTTCTTCGTCCACTGTGGACGCCATGGCGTTCAAGAATCTTAGAGAGAATATCAAGAACAGAAATGGGTCGATAATTAGAGCGGTCAAATAGAGAACCATCATTAAATAGAGGCGATACTTTAACCTTTTTCCAAAGATCAGAAAAAGAACCCGGGGAGAGGCTAAGGTTAAAAGATTGTTGTTAGAGAAGACACTATATAGAGCGAGTTTCAATCGAGTGTCGTAAAACCAAAACCAAAGTAACTACTTTGGCCAATAAAAAAGGACGGAGACAATCCAGTCAACCAATGGAAACTCGAAGTAATTACACGTAGGCGACACAAAGCGCGGGAAAATATGCACGACCGAGCCACGATTGGTTTTGGTTTCCGTTGTGATTGGTTGAAAAAGTGGCGAGAGAACTTTGAACCAATCACTGAGTGAAGTAATTGCAAAACCAAAGCAATTCACTAATTACTTTCGACACTCAATTGAAAAACCGCTCTAAAACTTCGCCCCTAGTAAATGCTATATCATGTCCATCACCCTTAAGCGTCAGCCATCGTCATTGCCGTACACGCTGTGTAACACTTCCCTAGTGGGAGTTACGTTCCAGAAATACTTAGGGGTCTACATCACTAATTCCCTCAATTGGACAAAGCAGGCTGTGGAGGTGAAAAAGAAAGTGAATAAGATCTTAGGCGTACTCCAAAGGAACTTCTCCCCTTGTTACGCTGTTGTCAAGGAACGGGCCTATTTGTCCCTGGTCCACCCTGTATGCTAGTACGGCTCCCTCGCTTGGAGTCCATATACACAAAAAGACATTATCTGTGTTGAATCCGTTCAGCGTCGTGCGGCGCGCTTTGTTTGCAACGATTACTGTCGTTCCAGTAGGCTTAATACAATGTTATCGAACTTGGGTTAGCAAGATCTTGAGACACGTACGGTAGGAAGATCACCGATTTGACAATGTGTTTAAAGATAAAGACAGGAAATGTACGGATATCTTTCCCAAACGACCTAGCGAGGTGCACTGTCTCTCTTTGACCCGAGGTCGTGCACAGCACCCATTCCAGTTCTAGTGTTACTCATCTGCCATTAACGCGCACAAGTATTATTTTTTCGTAAGAACTGTTCCCACTTGGAACGCTTTGTCTCCTGTTTCCGTATGTGCTGATTCCGTTGCTGTGTTCCATTCAAGTATTTGTAAAAATTTAATGTGTTGTCGATTGTAATTTTACGTGTTTTATTTAGTTATTTGTTTTCATTTTGTTTATTTATCTCGCTGTCAATGCCATGAGCTTCCCTGTACTGACCGTCCATTGCCAGATTAGCTTGCTAAAGGCAATAGAGCCAGTAGAGACGTCGAAATATGATGAATAGCCAACGAAGAGCAAAGATATTCCTTTGAACTGTTATAATCAAGACAAATGGACGATTGGAGATTTATCATTTTTACGAACAAAGTAAAAGGATTCGTTGAAAAACAGTTCCTTCGCTCCAGTGACTTCAAGTGGAGTGGGCGCGAAAATGAAAGGATCTCCGCGTCAGCCTGGTTCCTGGTTACCAGCATCCTCCAATATGGCGGCTTCTTCAGGCGGCAAAGTCTCGCCGCTTTTTTTGCGGATTACGTACGACGAACTGGTAGCTTATGCAGATGAAATAGATAAGAAGAGAGAAAGAAAGCATTCAAAGAAAAAGCATCACGAAAAAACGAAGGAAAAGGATCCTAAAGCGGCGAATCAAGTTGACAAGAGTGATTCACCTGACGCCAGCGAGAGTTCGAATTCAGAGAAAAAAGACAAAGGGAGAGACGACGGTGATAGGAAAAAAATCGCGAAAGGTGAAGAAAAAGTGACGAAAGATCATGCCAAGAAGCACAAGTCGTCTGAGTCGAAACACAGGGGAAAGTTGGCAAATGGCAAAGAAAATGTCAAAGCAGTTCATTCTGGCAATAATGCAGTTACCAAGGTCAACAAAAGCAATAAGCAAAAACCCAGCGAAAATAAGCATGGGAAGAGTTTTTTAGAACACAACGAACTCAGTAAGGATGAAACAGGCCAGGAAGAGTACGATTTGGATCTGAGAGCTCGAACTGGGGGAGTTTTGAAGTTTTCTAATTCCTCTGATGGTGCTTTTGAGGAACCAAAACAAGAATTTAGCAAACCAAGGGGTATTATCAAATTACCTCAAGGCTTTGATTTTAATGAAAAACTTGAAGACAGAGAACTTTTAAATGGGAATGAATCCGCTGAGAGGGATATGCTGAATGAAAGCACCCATGAGAGATACTTGAACAGGGCTGACAATTACAATGCCCTTACTGTACAGAGAAAAGATGAGGAAAGCAATATTAAAAATGAAGAGAGTGATTTTCAATCAAGTGAACCTACAATTATAAATGACAATTTAAGCACAGTGGAAAAAATTAGCGTGGCTGATGCTCACACTGAAAACTGTTCTGGATATGAAAATACAGAGAACACATGTAAAGATAGTAAATTAGGATATACTGGCAATTCCCATGCTAAAGTTGAAAAGAAGGTGAAGTCATTGCATCTACAAAGAGCTCAAAAACTTCTGAAAATTGTTTTGCCAAAAGAAACATCGTTGAATAGCTTGCTATCTAGAGACATACTTGACAAGGCTGCTTTTGAGAAAATTAACTCTCTCAGCAAAGAAATTCAGGAGGCATACAAAGGGATTATGATGCTTGATTTATCCTTTGCCATTCATCAGGACGTTGATCAAAACCTTTGGAGAAATGGGTTTTATAAAATTATTGAAACAATGCGGAAATACAGAAAGCTCTTTTTGGGCTATGCTGACCAAACGCAAGTGCTCTCTCCTGATGAAATCAGTGACTGTTTGAAGGACTTTCTTGCAAGTGCTGAGAAGTTTTATAAAAACCTATTGGATTTATTACAGAAGGGATATGAATTCTCCATTCAAGATGTGGTCAACCAACCAAGAAAAGCTGAAAACCTGGGAAAAAAGGTAAATACAGTACAAAATAAGAGTGATAACATTCTTTATAATAATGTGGATATGTTATGGTTGAAATTTTTAAACCAAAAAGAAATTTGAACCACAACAGATGATGATGATGATATTATATTATTATCATTGTTCTTAATACAAAAGAAATTCCAGTTGAAATTTTATGGCAAGATATTAAAATTTAGTTGCAAAGTGTATGAAATGTAATCAGGGGAAATTGTACTGTATTGTGTTGCATGCAGTTTAGCAAAACAAAGTACGAGCCTTAAATACGTGTTTAAAGAAAGCACTGAAATGGCAGAGTTTTTAGGAAATGGCCCTCTACAGTGCACGTGCATGTACACTGTAACAATTTGCGGCTAAATACCACTACAATTTTGCCCCACATTTTCAGATTGGAAACAGTTCAATTCACAACAAGAAGCAAACTGTTTTTCAATTTCTTTTTTGCGAAAGTAGCAGCGAAGTTGCAACAGCTAACCCTTTTATTTAGTAATAGTGAAGGGAGGTGAGAAGAAGTTGCAAATTCGTGACTCCTCCTGGTATTTTAGTTGCAAATGGGAATAATTCAGTTCTAAATGCAACTGTATTGGTCTCAATTTCGAGCCCTGTATTATATATATTATCACTATATGCTCCAATCTGTGGGCATGTCATCTACGAAAATTATTACTTGTTAATGGGGAACTCCTCCAGGGTGAAAGGGCTTACCCCCTGACTCCCAGTAATAATCAGTATGTAAATTCTCCTCAAAATTTCTAAATAGTGTCAAGTAGACCATAAATTGAGAATGAGGGTTATTATAAGGTATTAGATATTATTTTGTTAAAAAAAAAAAAATTCTCTTGAGTAGCCAACAAAGAAATCTATTGTACTAGTCAGGAGAATATACTTTTTGATCTTGGGCGTTAAAGGGTTAAGGTTGAGGCTGGCAATTAGCCCAGTGGTTAGGGCAGTGGCTTTAATGCTCTGGGGTCATTTTCCCTTCTTACCACCAAAATAATGTATTTTTCTTTGCTGGTTTCAAATTCAAGTCTCCCAAGACTTTGTAAAAGCTATCTGGTTACCTTCTTCAAGTTTGCATTTTCACCATGTTATGTTTGATTTGGAGGATTCCTTGCCACTGCCCATTGTAGTAATTAGTGCATTTTAGTATACATGTATATCCACATACTGTAGGAAATTAAATGTGCCATAGAAGTGATGCAGTTATTATTAATTATGAAAAATTCAATTTAAATTTATTTCAGGCTAAGCTTGCCTTGTTGAGTTGTCATCACATACTAATCTGTCTTGGAGATATTGAAAGGTATCAAGGACAGTTCCACGCAAACAATAACTGGGCTTCAATTAGATCTTGGTATCTCAAAGCTAATAAATTGGCTCCAAAGAATGGAAAGCCGTACAACCAACTAGGAGTGATTGCTGTGCTGGCCAATCGTAAACTGGACTCTGTGTACTATTACATAAGGAGCTTGACAGCAAGTAATCCAATCTTAACTGCGAGAGAGAAACTCATTTCTATTTTTCATGACATTCAGAACAAGGTAAGTGAGTGGACACCTTGCGATCATCATGATGTGATATTTTATAGCAACTATTCACTGAAATGGAGGTGGCTAGTGGTGGATAT
Source organism: Montipora foliosa (assembly GCF_036669935.1). Classification (NCBI taxonomy): domain Eukaryota; kingdom Metazoa; phylum Cnidaria; class Anthozoa; order Scleractinia; family Acroporidae; genus Montipora; species Montipora foliosa. The sequence goes on from NC_090879.1 coordinate 50,288,059, forward strand.
ATACTGAGCCACGAAGCGGCAAGGTAAATATCCACCACTAGCCACCGACACTGAAATGAATAGTTGTTTTAGTATAAAACAGTGAGATAATATAACACAAAAAGATGATTTTAACTCATTTATTCCTGCCAAGATTACAATATTTTTGGGTGCAAATTCCGCCTGAATTGCTCAGAGGTTAATAGCGAAGGATATCCGGAGTTTGAGTAGTTAATCAGCATGCGTGTTCAATGCTATCCACTGTTTTAGTATGTAGTAATTTCCATTAGGTAATGAATGATGTAGAATTAGATTTCAAGCTTCTTTACGTACATGTAATTTGCTGCATGAATTTAAAAATATTCATTATTATTATTTTGATCATTATTATTGTTGCTTTTCTTATGAATCCTTTGTGCATTGACTGACCTTTCTGCACCTTTAAGTTAGCAACTACAACCTTTTATCTTTTCCCTGGAGTCTGATTTAAGTTGATTTGAAAATGCTGAACTATTTTAGGTACCAAAATACAGTTGTGTTTCATATTTTTTCCCATTTTTGAAAGTCTCTCCTACATGTACATGTATGTTCCCTATTTTTTTGTTTTTCTTTGGTGGGAGGTTGAGTACAGTGCTCGATGTTGCGACCGCTGAGGTCACCAGTGTAACTGGATTTTTCATTCAGTCACCAGCCTGGTTGCTAAGATATTTTTATCATTATATTATTATTATTATTAAAATTATTATTAATTTTTTTTATGCATCTAATCAGTGCAGTGAATGTCCAATAGAAGACTATTACTTCACGCTTTAACACATGTAGCCTTACGTATCCTTTAGGAAATGCAAATTGAAATCTACATCTTTCATGAACTTCATTCTGGAAGTGACATCCAAGATTTTTCTAAAAACTCTTAATTTTATTTGGAAAGTGTACATACATACATGTATGCATAATAGATTTTGAACAAAAAAAAAGCCTTTACAACTTTAAAATGTTTAAACAAGCTATCAAATGCAATGACTGCATACTCACTTTTACACCGGTATGCCTTGTGTTTATGCACCTAAGTCAATAATTAAAACCATGGCCCCCCGTCCCCGGGACGCAGCAGGGGAGTATCGGGGACATGGCTGTGGTATTACGTTTTTGTACCTGCGCATTTCTCCACGGGGACAGGGACAGTTACGGTTTGTTAAAATTAGTGGACAGAGTGTGACTGGGTGTCAAAGCATCGAAAAACGTTCCAGACTTTCTACCAAAACAAATTGTTGTGTGCCTGTGATATTATATTTTAATATTTCAGTTTCCATCTTGATTTGGAAAGCAAATTGGTTTGAGAAATCAGTAAGTAATTAAGGTACAATGTTTGGCCAATAACTGCACTCAACAACTAGCAAGGGGAATGAGGTTTGGTGCAAAAAATATAATGTTCAACGTAAGTGATTATTATACTTGTAAGTAATTTAAAATGCAAGAATTCAGCTAAGGTGAGGGCATTTGTCACCTGACCTTAACTAACATTTTCTTGGCATCCCCTCCTGGCTGCTTTCCCTGATTCTGTGCACTGCAAAGGTATACACAATGATTCTACTAGTAATTGCAATGATGTGATGAAAACCTTGGCAGCTACATGTATTATGTTTGTCAGCAATGCAAAACAATCGTTTTTAATATGAACTTAGCAAAAACTTCTAGTTACACACTGGGGCCATGGCAGTGGGGATTGTAACACTCAAGTTCCACCCGAGGGGCAGGAGAAAATTTAAAATGTAACACTGTACAAATGTTCCATCCCCTGCTTCATCCCAGGGGAGGGGGGATGGGGGTGGGGGCGTGGTTTCAATTGACTAGTGCATTACTTGGTATTAGAATTGCTTTCCAGCTTACATATGTGCTGTAGTCCCTGTTCCATTGACAACTGTAATTCTTAGAAATACTGTGAAAGAAATGAACTTGTTGTTCATGATGAATCGTGATAATAAAACTTTAGAAAATTGTACCGCTGGCACAAAAATTGGAAATTCTTTAAATGTGTAAACAAGCGAATATAAAACTTTTAAGTTTTATACGTTTCGGCGTCATCGTTATACCATTGAATTCTCAAGGCACAGTGAATAAATTAATGCAGAGATTTAAAAGTAGCATAAGAACAAAGGCTCGCAAGTTTTTCAAGTGAACACCTTTGGGCCCATTGAGTCCATTTGCATGTTGAGAGGGTTTGAGAATAAAAAACATCGAGTACACAACGTGGATATCATATAACGATGTCTGGAAGAGTCGGCTTGGTCACGATCGAATTTGTTAGCAATGTTATGATTGATGTACATTAACTTTTTGTCCAATTTATTTTCAAGTCAAATTATCTAGCATTTAAAATTTGGAACTATTCTTACCCATCTCTGGCTGTCAAGGCTGCTTTACACGCTCCGATTTTCGGCCCGGCCTCGCTTGCATTTTACCTTTTGTTGAAATGTATAAAGCCTGAAGGGCCAAAACTTTTTGCCAACTACAATACTTGAGATGGCGACCAAATCTGAAAACTTAGGGGCCAGCTGGCCTCTAGGTTTTTTGCTGAAAGTCAAGCACTGGAGTATCAGTGGTACTAAACAATAAAATTACTCTGTTGCCAATAATACTTACACATTACAATTTTATTATATTGCTTCACAACTGTGATTCAGTTGCATCAGTTTTTGCTTGGCTTGCTTTTGCTTGCTGTCACTTTTATCCAGCAGTAAACCAAGTCATCTCTTTTTCAAGCCATGTCCTTTTGAGAACGAACAGTGCACATTGGAAGCTTTCAGAGTCTCCTGGGGTTCCTTTTTTGTATGGGGCCTTATAATAGGATGTCCTATTTTCTTCTTATTTTTGCAAAAAATATTACCTGTTACTCTGCTTGACACTCTCAAATTGGCATCACAATGATCTCTGCTCACATGTCCATAATTTTGTTCTTGTGTTATACATAACATTTTGTGCAAATAAATTTACCGCTACTGTGACCAATCCAAAACTTGAGTAAGGGAAGAGAAAAAGCCCCCTAAAGAATGATAACAGCCTTAAAGCTTTCCCCATAAAAAATAAAGTTTACATTGAAGTGATCTTGTCAAATATGTTTGTAGGCTGAGAGAACTCAAATGACTGAAGATAAACAGAAGTCTCAGTCAGAACAGAAGAGCCATCAGATGAAAGGAAGGGTTCCTGTTGGACGAGGAAGAGGACGCCCTTTGTTTGGTGATACAGCAAAAGGTGTTGGGATCATTTCAGAACTCAAAGATAATTATGGGAGGTAAGCTGCTTCAGTCTAACACAGCTGATTCTGAGAAGTGAAGGCTCCTTGTCCCCGTCTTTATACTACTGTAGATAAATTTACGAAGCAGAAGTACAAATCTCCACTATGAAAACAGAAAGCTTTTCCTCTAGAGGGTTTTTTTTTTGTAATTTTGCCAAGTTCTTTGCATACATGGTCCCAGAATCATCTAGTGAATTCTTCGTTTGATCAGGGGTTTCAATAGAATTTGGCAGCTGGTTTGAGTAGAGTAGAGTAACCTTTCTGTTGTCATTGTCAAAATGAATTTTAATCTTAGGTTTGAAAGAATCAGTTCTGTCTTTAACCCTTTCACCCCTAAACCAGCCTAAACCGGCCATACTTTGTATTAATTATTTTTACAATGACTGTCCAATGCCAGATGATTTTACTTGTCAATGGGGAACCCCTGGGAGTCAATGGGTTTATGACCTCAAGTTAGGGTAAAAAAGACGCCAAATTCTCTGAGTGAAGTAGCTGACACTTTTCGTCAGCCTTCCCTACTTATTGAAAGCACTGTTTACATGTATGTAGGATTAATTTAAACTCATTGCCAATAGAGCTTGAGAGCTAGTGCCATCAAAGGTGAGTGGGGGCCCTGTGAAAATACCAGGCACAGCCATAGCAACCTAATGTGAGCGGGAATCAGCCCTGCAAGCTGCCACCAACCAGCACCATCACACTTATTAAGAGGCAGCGTGGTCCAGTGGTTAGGGCGTTGGGTTTGCATGCGTTTGACGCGGGTTCATATCCCATTCTAACCCATGGTATGGATGTTGTCCCTGATTGGACTCTACCACACTTTCTATTAGTAGCCAACTGATTGCCTCCTGCCAGTTGGGGTTCTTAACCCATTCACACCTCAAACGCCCTAGGACGCATTGGACCCATTGTAGGTAATAATAATCTGTTTAGTACAATTTCAAAATGTAATACTTGTAGACCTTGTGTGATGGATGCCTTCTTAGAAAGTGTCCTGCATTAATTATTTCTTGATTAGGCAAGAAGTTTGGATCTTTGTTCGTCATGGAGCTTTTCGCAGGGTTATGCTGACAGACCATGATAAAGTGCTTGAGGTTAATTCACGGGGTGAACCTGCTTCAGGTTCTGTGAATGAAGAACATTCAGGAGAGCCTTCAAAGGAATTACCCAAAATATCATTGCAAGAGGTATGCTTCTCTAAGAGCTTTTCTCAACTACCAGTAATTGCCAAATCAGTGGTGGGAGGGCAGGGGAAGGGAGGGGAGGGGAACTGAGTATCTAGGGAAAGCCTTGCATGCTGCCACTGCTGAAGCAGTTGCAATTCAGTCCATTTTAGAGGAAAAAATAGCCAAGCAGATTAACATACAAAAATGGGAGAGGGAAGCTTGACGACAATAATTAACGCCCACGTCGCCAGTGGAGGGTAGGTGCCCAGGAAGCCTGGGGGCTGCAACCGCAGTCACATCCCCAAGGCGCTAGAACACCCGACTGGCCTGCTCAACCCGCAACCAAGCCACGAGCCCCCCGCGCCAGGCCCCCCTAAGGCACCCGTCACACTTGAGCCAGATAGCTCAGTGGAATAATAATAATAATAATAATAATAATAATAATAATAATAATAATAATAATAACACACAAAAAAAAAAGAGCACAAAAAAAAAGAAAGGGGGGGAGAGGGAGGGAACGCCAAGAACCACTAAACTCCTAAACCGACTCACAACGCCACGCCAACAGAGCAACAAACACGCTGCAAGCACATTGGACAATGCATGCACTACGCAGGAATACCGCTGAACCATGTCAGCCCCAGGGCTCCCCCAACCTAAAGAGTGCTGCAAACGCTACAAAAACGCATAACAACGCTAACAAACGCCTGCAAAACGCTACTGACCGGACTAGCTCCCGGTCGTGAACCATGTAACTATAACAAACGCTACAGAACGCACCAAAACGCTGAACAACGCTACCAGACGGCCAAGACACTAACAACCGCCTGCAAAACACTACTGACCAGACTAGCTCCTAGTCGTTAACTATGTTAAATTTTATTTAACTATATCAACACAATGATGATAATGATAGCAATCGTTGAACATAGGAGACATGACCTTGTATTGTTATTGGAGGGTGAAAGGCATTGCCAGGTAATTGATATAATTGCAATAAATTATTATGCAAGATTGGAGGTTGGAGATCAAGTAGGGTAAAAGTGACAAGAGTTTGAGGTGCAGACTTTGTGGAAGGTGACTACTGCAGCAGTAATATCTACAGTGTATTGTCTTTGGTGGGCTTGGAATAATCCCAAAAGTGTTAGGGGCACAGCTAGATAAAATTGAAATTGAATTATATGTAACCACTGTTTGATTACAAAATACTGCAGGGGGGTGGGTTGACTCACTGATTGTCATTGTCATCCCTCTAGCCTGTGGTCCCCTTCATGTACACTGTACATGTATGACCTTAGATGGTGTACACTGACAATCAAGACTGAAAAAATAAATGAAAGGAAAACCGTTAAGTTGAAGAGCTCCTTGGAAGCACTGAAAGACTAATCTACCAGCTTGATTTCCGTTATGATGATTATTTGACTCCTCAACTGCCTCTGATTGACAAGTAAAATTGCATGGCATTAGACAGAGTAAATGTATTGAGTCTCACTCCTAGGAGTTGATGGGTTAATTTTATGTATTATTGTACAGTTCTGGTCTGTCACCACCAGACACTTCAATCCTTTTTGTTTTTTATGGTAGATAATTATTAAAACATGTGATGCATAGGTTTATGTTGAAGAATTTAAATGACGTCTGTTTATGCAACGAAAAACGCTGTTCAAACTTTCATTAATTTTGGACTATTTTTGATGTTTGAAGGTGAACAAGAAGTTTGTTCTTCATTTTCTCTGTGCTCATGGTCTGCTGTATTCAAGAATTGGGCAAGTAGAGGTTTTTTCAATTATTGTTTTCTTGCACCTTTCATGAATTGAAATTTTATTAGTGGTTTTGTTTTTCTACCAACAATCTATTGTGGCAGTAGTTGGAGGACCGTTAAATATGGGAATTTGCAAATTTGAGTGAATTTTGCCAATTACATCAATGTGTGATTGACAGCAAAGAAGAATTTTTAAAATGCTGATTAAACTTCAGCGTCCCCTTGTTTATGAAAGCCACAATGGTTAACCAACTGCTGACCAAACCATCTGTTGAAAGTTTGGTCAATTTTTTGCATTATTCAGATTTAGTCTTCATTTTCATTCATCTTTTTTTGTTGCACTTCAAGCCAGCTATTCTCTTTTTCTTTGGTGTTCTTTTTGGTAATCATTAATTTTTCCCCTGGTACTACTGACTACCTCGTTATGTTCTGCAAGATTGTTCATTGCAAGTTTTTTTTTTCTTTCTCATTTCTGGCAAATACATGTACACTTGGGAGTAACAGTGAAGTGGCAGTGGTTTTAGTAAGTACCGACAGCCGACAAAAGGCGTGGGCTAAGAAGTGTTGGCCTTCATTCAGAGAAATTGGCTGCTTTTTGCCGTAAATTGGAGTAAAAAAAATTAATTATGTTTGCAATTGAAAGCGAATGCAACAATTTGAACACTTGCATGATAATCCCTCCCATTCTTCTGGAGTAGTATATATCATCCTCAAAGTGTGTTAATTTGAAGGCGTTGTAGAGTTAGTCCTTCTAAATGCATTGTCTGGCTGGTCAGCCCTGTCAAATGGAAAGTGCCCCTAGAAAACAAATTTTCTTCTAGTAAGTCTTGTTGTAATGGTCCCCTCTCACTTCATGGTAACTAATTTAGTTGATTCTTTTTATCCATTTCCTCAGCATGGAGAGATTGCCAACATTGCAGTACCAGTTACTGGGTGAGTTCCATACCCTGTTAGATTATCCAGCTGAGAGTCCAGTCATCAGTAGATCCAACCTGCTTCAAATGACAGCCATTAACATTTTTGCTATAAGCAACACAGCATCACAAGGTAAATGCACATTCAGTGTTGAATTTTAAATGTTCACTAGGATATTAGACTTTTGTGATGTTGATAATAATAATTATTATAATCCCGGAAAAAATCATTTCTGGAAGCTTGCCAGAAATGGTAGTTCTAGAAAATAGTCTTTTTACCAGACAATTGTATAGTGTATGCCCATGTATATTATGCACCCCAGTTTTGGTCCAAATATTAAAATAAGTTAGACAACAAAATGTAAAAGTTTATTATTCCTCATTTATACAAATTCACTCGTTAGTTTTTTGCAGCATTTGCATAGTATAAAATGATAGAAATTAACAGCTGTTATCACAGAATTTCAATAGAACAAATTTTTCATAATTTGCTGATAGACATTTTTTACTTTTCCAAAATTTTTGTTTGTTAAATTTCTGATTTTTTTTGGATAGACTACCCATTTGTAGTTGGAACTATTTTAATTCCAAATTTCTGCAAAATCTAATGATGGGTTTGCAAGAAGTTTGGTAAAACAGCCAACAGTGGTTGGTGTCAAATTTCTGAGTAAATGCGCATGTGATGTTTACAAATGAAAGTGAATGTACACTGCATTTCCAGGACCACTGCAAGAAGGAGAAAAAAAATTTCTCTCCAAGGTCGTCATACAGTATTTGTTTTGCCTTTTTTTTCAAATCCATGCTGGCCTTTAAAGAATACCAGTGTCTGCGGGAAAACTGTGTTCAGCCACCCTAAGTACTTTTACAATATACGGTACATACCGTATTTCCTCGAATAATACCTGGGGGCGATTATTTCTTTTTTCGCACCAAAAGGGGGCGATTATTCGAGGGAGGTGATTATTTCAAATATTTCTCACAGAAAGTCGTGCCTTAAATATTTTGTTTTATTATACCATGAAATAAAAAAAAATAATCACATCAAATATAAACCGAACATGGGCTTTTTAGTATTTCAAATTTGTTTCGTTGGTTACGGTAATCAATGTTCAATGTCAATATCTTTGGTGTCAGAGCCTGAATCATCAATGATGACTTTAACTGGATCAGAGGACTTTAACTGGATCAGTGGGGAGGGGGAGCGGGAGGAGGGGGGGCGATTATTCGAGGGAGGCAATTATTTTAAATTTTTCGGTCAAAGAGTGGGGGGGGGGGGGGGGGGTGGAGATCATTCGAGGGAGGCGATTAATCGAGGGACGGCTATTATTTGAGGAAATACGGTACTTCCCTGAACAAAATATATTATTAGGAAGTAAAAAAGCTAAACTTCCTGCCTAAGAATAAAATAAAACTTCTTTAAGTTTTTATTGACTAGAACTACGCTGTAACAAATGCACTGTACTTTGACTGTACATTATTTAAAGGGGCTAGGTCATGCTATTTTAGGTAATTTTGTTTAATTTCCTTAATTATGAGCTCTAAACGTCAAATTGGCAGAACAAGAGTGTTTCATTTGCAAAATCACCGCCACATAACAACTAAGAATGATTTTCCAGCTTTGTAAATGACATTTTGATATAGACTGATATAAATTTGAAAAAAGGTGGGCCAACGTTTTTCAAATTTACCCAAATTCATCCATTTCAATCCTCTCCAGTTTTGTCCATCAATGTCCATTCTTGGCTTCCCTGTGTTTTGTTAGAGTTCTTCTATTGTTGGTTTTCACTCACGTGATCAACAGCCATGTTTTTCAACGAAAACAAAAGAAGACGTTAGCATAATAATAGCTTTCAATTCCCGGAGGATCGGATTGCGACACCAACATGGCCGCCATTTCATTGTTTGGGGACACCAACATGGCGGCCGTGACGTCATGTGAAATCCAAGAATAGTTTTGAACAGTTATTTCGATATTTTAGTTAATTCTATGACCATTCGATCAGTGCTGAAATTGCCTAAAATTGCGTGACCTGGCCCCTTTAATATCTCTTTGAAATTGATTCACCTAACAAACAAAAATGCAAAAGCCACGCACCTTAACGGTGGTATCTGAAATTAGAAAAAATACTCCCATTTACATGTATGGATAAACTTAGAAGAAATGACTTACAAAACTTCAAGCTTACTGAATGCTGAACAAGATAACACTTCACTTGAGTGCAGTAAAAGTTGAAATTTAAGCTAACATTCACAGAAAATTTGTTGCTCACTGAGACTGCACTAAAAGACAAAATGATAAGAAAAAGTTTGTGCAATAGCTTAAATACGTGACCAAGCAAGCCTGGGCCTAAATGCATGCTCTCTGAGTTTGAATTTGAAGGATTTGACATGATTGTGAACGCTAAGTTAAACTGTGAGTAGATGTATCACTAATTTGTAAACATTGTCTTGTCGTTTAAGGACGGTGCCTACTAATTCAAAGATATTTTTGCGCAGTTGTGTGAGTATGGGAGGAAAGCATATCTTAACAAGTGTTATTGAAATCCCAAAAGAAAATTGGAGGTAACCACGCATTTTTCAAATATAATTAATCAACAATATTAATTTTGTAAAAAGCTATAAAATACAAAGCAATGTATGACATTCCTTTCCAAATTGAAGCTTAACTACATGTATCTCTGAAAAATGCATGGCTACCCGTGATTTTCTTTTTGGATACCAAGAGCACTTGCTAAATTTGGCTTTCTCCACATAGTTTTAAGCCACGCAAAAATATTCCTGCATTAGTAAGCACTAACTATAGGGAAACCAAGTATCTGGAGATGCACAGAACATATGCGCAATAACAATAGTAGGCACCATCCTTAAGTTACCTTTTGTTGGAGTGAATGGGGGTTCTGTTTACGATGTGTGCTATATTTGATGTTTCTATTCACGGTCCTTCATTTGTAGACTCGGATGAACAGTACGTGAGAGTGGGTACTCCTCAAGACCAAGCCCTAAATCTTGCCATTGAAATGTTCATTTTGTTATTGAAGAGCTGCTGTAGCCTATTGCAGAGTATAGACTTTGAAGCAAGAAACACTCAAGATGGCTTGAGTGTACCACTGAGACAGTTTTTACCAGCTGTCAAGGTGTTTGCAGACTGGGTGACTCATCATGCAGATCTGTGGCAGGCTTCATCCATTAGGTACTTACATTTAGGGGTTTCAAGTGGATTTCAAGTACATGTAGGTGGCTGATCATTGTCTAGTAACCTGGTCTGACCACCAAGAAGGGGCTGGCGCTTCTCCAGGGTTGTACAGAGAGAACATTGGCAAGTTTGTTTGTTTAGTTCCCCCTTTGTGCCATTGTCCTTTTTTTTTTTTTTGTTAATCAATGTCATTATCTCAGTCTTTATTTTTAGTCCAACCATCTCATCTCATGTTATTTTCTTTTATTTGTAAATTTTGTTCCCATTCAATGGCTACTATATTTGTGAGCTCGGATGCATTTGCAAAGTTTGTACATGTAGTTTGCTCTTTGAAGTTTACTGAACTACTGTTTCTGGGGCATGCTACCACATGATGCAAAGTTGGACGGTCTTTTGAATTAAATAGCATTCCAAAGTGCTGAAAAGTTGTTTATCTACTCATAACTAACAGAAAATAAGTAATGAAAGAATTTCTAAATATATTCAATCAGGTATTCAGCCTAGTCAGGGGAAAAATCATTTTCTAGGTTTGAGCTCTTTTAATGATTTTCTGATACATGTATTTCTGAGGATTTAAGTTGTTTCACTATAGTTCATTTTTGTACTGTTTGCGTCAGATTTGTAACCAGCAGTAAGGGCCATAGAAGGCTGTTAATAGTAGGTAGCTTTCATTGAAACCATGGCAGATACTGCTAATTTCTGATAAAGTTTAGTTTTTTCCCTGAAACATGGCAGAACTATAGCAAACAACCTTTTTTGGGCAGTTTGTTGATTTTGATAAAATATTGATAATGTGATACAATGCAGTAATATTGTGACAAGGTGAACCCAAAAATCTAAGGGCAGCAGTCTGGGAAACTCTCCAAACCTTATGAACATGAAACTAGGGAAAACGTGTTGGCTGTCATGCGCTTGGCTTTAGAGCTCACGACTTTGCTATTGTAATATTATTCTAGCACCCATAGAATTCTTTGGGAGTCAGTGAGCCAGTTTACAAATGCTCTTTCTTATGTGGACATTGACAATCTTCATGACGAGAATGGTAAGAATACACTGGATTGATTATTATTTTATTTTAAACTTCAATTACAAATTACAAAGAAAATAGTTATTATTACAAAGACAATACACTACAATTATGGCTGGCTGATTATTTAAAAACAAAAAGAACGGTATAAACATTACAGATCTAAAAAAAAAAAAGAAACAAGAAGCCATTATGAAATACACAGAGCAATTACATATTACTTAGTTACTCTTTACCTACAAAAGAGTACCCTGGATTCCAGAGGTTACTTTCTCGCTATCTCGCTCTTTTCATAGCGAGAAAATAACCTCTGGAATCCAGGGTAACAAAAGAGCATACATACATGTAAACGCTAGATATGCGGTAAAAAGCTAGCACATGCCTTGTTAAAGAACAAAACCAGATGACAACGTAGGTTTGTGGAATGGGCCCTATGGTCCTTATCCCGGAAGCCTTGAAACTTGTAATAAGATAAGAATGATGATGAGATGAGAATACCCAGGCAGGACTTTCTTTGCAATTGGGCCAGCTGGGGCTTAATTAAACCTGCGACCTCCAGTGGGGCAGTCAATTGATAATGATCATGATAATTAACAACTATTTACCGAAGTGGAGGTGGCTTAAGTGGTGGATATTTACCAAGGTGAATATCCACCACTAGCTACCGACACTGAGGTTACCGGCAATAGTTGTTTTAGTGTATACTAAAACAGTGAGATAATTTAGCACAAAGAGATGATTTTAACTCATTGCTCCTCCAACGATTACAATATTTTCGGGCGCAAATCCCGCGCGAGTTGCTCGGAAGTGAATAGCAAGGGATATCCGGAGTTTGAGCAACCAATCAGAGCTTGTTTTGAAAGCTATCCACTGTTTTAGTATATACTAATTAACTTTATTCAGGTGTCAGGTCATTCTCGCCCGCAGAGCCTTTTGGTCACGTGGTCGGCGAAACGAAAGGCCGTGGTTGCAATTTTTTTCAAAAACTGATTAAAATTGTATGCGTAGAACAAATTAAAATTACAAGTACTACACATTAAATTTTACTTTCGACCCATATGGTTGAAACAAATGGGACGCAGCAAGCCCCTGCTGGCATGCTTTTCAAAAAAGTAAATGAGAACTTCTGAAATATGGTAACTGACAAGTGCAATCAAAGCCTTTTGAAATGCTTCTTCAAAATGATCCACTGAAGAAGCATTCATTACACTAATATCTTCTCCCCCTTCACTCGCAATTATTGAAACTTGAAAGAAGTGTGCATGCCCTGCCGGACGTCCGAGATTTACGGAGACCCGGTATTGGCTTCGACCAGAGACGTTCGTTTCCCCGACCATGTGACCAAAAGAAATGGAGGGCCATGGGGACGAAAATGAATGTCAAGTCTGCTATCGTTAATTTAGGATACTACATACTAGAAACCAAATAAACTCAACTCAAATTAAATTAAACATTGGTTTTTGAGGAGAGGGGAAAACCAGAGTACTCATAGAAAAACTTCTCAAAGCGTGCACGAGAACCAACAAACTCAAGACAACTCACATATGACACGTAGTTTGGGAATCCAACCTGTGGTCTGTTTCTCGAAAGTCCCGACAACTTTTCGGGCCCGAGAAGCCAGCTGTCAAACTGCGATCTGCTTATTATGAAAAGCTGATCCTTCAACATGTTTTTAATGTAAGAAAAACGAAGAGGATTGCGAAGTTTGGTGGCTTACAACCTCGGCGTTGCGACGATATAAGGGGAATTGTGGCACCCGAAATAGGCCCGAAAAATTTTCTGGACTTTTGAGAAACAGGCCACCTTACCACATTGGTGGGAGTTGAGTGTTATAACCTCTGCACCATCCCGGCTCCCCGAAATGCTTGCCAACCAGTCACTGTCCTTGCCCTACTCTTTGCCAATGGATCCTCTAATGCCCTTAGTGCTTATGATTAAATATAGCGAGGGGGCAGCTAGGGTTCATGATCCTTATTTTAGAAGGGGAGAAAGTTCAATCGTTTGCAGATGTCTCTACAGCAGCACCTTCTCTTCAATTATCCGGGTTGTTTCAGTCAGGGTAAGAACCTCACCAATTCCCAACCTCTTTCCAGGGTGGCCGTCTCTTCTTTCAGAAGATTGACCTTGGTATGGTCTGGTCTTGTTAGCTTGTGATAATTCAAGACATCAGGAATAGGTCCTCTCATTTAAGTTGACTGAAAAGCTACACTTGTATCCCCTCCCATAAAGTTTTTGCCAGTTTACGTGTTATGTTTGGACACACCTGACCAGGCCTTGCCAGGGTCTGTCTCTTTCTCTTTCTCTCGTCCTTGGGGATTGGGAGATGAGAGAATCAAACAAGATTGACCAAACGCCATTGTTTAAAACTGGCTCATCCAAATAAGCTAACTTTGAACTTGCAAATAATATCCCATGCAATCACAATGGTGATTCATCTCCTAGGTGGCGAGGTAGTCACTCTTTATGAAGATGAATTCCTTGCTGGATTTAAGCCTCTGATTGAAGCAAGCAAGCCACTGAGCAAAATCATTGATGTAGAATTGAAGGTA
>NC_090879.1:50306940-50309440 GCF_036669935.1 Montipora foliosa
GTGGTAGTGGTAGTGGTGGTGGTGGTGGTGGTGGTAGTGGTGGTGGTGGTGGTGGTGGTGGTGGTGGTGGTGGTAGTGGTGGTGGTGGTAGTGGTAGTGGTAGTGGCTGTACATGCAGAATGGCTTGGTCACGAAATGATTACAACGACACAAAGTTACATTTTTGAATGACGTTCTCGTCGTCTTCCTTGATTAATCACACTGTTATCGAAGTCTCAAGGTTATGAGCCGATCCCAAGTGCTCTCTAATAAATACGGAGACCATGTCAATCAAATTTAAACCGATCAAATGAAATGCCGGCTTTTGATGAGAGGGGAGAGGGGGCACGTCGGAGCATGTTCAAAAACCAACAAACGCAACCGATGTTTAATGCCTTGTCTGGAAATCAAACCGGAGCCGCATTGGTGGAAGGGAAGAGCTCTCCCCACTATAGAGGTTTTGCATGGCAGCCATGTTGAATGACAGGAACAATGAAATTGTTTTGCGTTAGAAAGAACAGTTGTTCCCATAGGAAAAAGAAACCATTGTTCCTGCCATGCAACATGGCTGCCTTGCAAAACCTCTATTCCAACCCTGCTTGCTACCTTACAACAGTGCACTAATTTTTTTCAACTCAATCAGTTCTATTTTAGGTCTTTCTTGTCTTTTTATCCTGTGTCCCGTTTTTCTTGTCTCCATAGGGATGAGATGGAAAAAGACCTGAAGAAGCTGAAGGTAGGGCTAAGTGTTGTTTAGTCCCGATTTCCGCCTCTCACCCAGGTCCGGCTTATCTCCCCGAGGCGGAGAGGCGGGAGTTGGGTTCGGGCTCATTTGTGAATTGTAACCGAGCCTACATGTGGTTATGGTTCCGTTATCAAATTTGAGTCATCAACGAAAAAAGCAAGCAGTTTAATGTGAAGTTAATTTTCTCCAGGCCAAGAAGGATGCGCTCAAGAAGCAAGTTCAAATCAACAAACAAAGAGAAGACAAAGCGAAGGTAAAATCATGATTATCTTGTTTCGTTATCCGTCTCCAAAGTTAATATAAACAGATGACGTTAACGATACTATTTGTTAGACCCTTTTGTATTCTCTGTTGTTCATGGATATTGTAGTGTCCAGGTCTCCTACACCCATGAGACCTGAGGTGTGTTTTTGTATGCACGGCGTGTCAAGTTAGTAGTTATATTTTGAAGTGACGTTTTCGTCGACGTCATGGATCGTAAAGCCCCCTATTACATCCACAATGCTTCCTGGGGGTATACCATACAGCCGCCTACTACATTTCAGTTGTGCACTAAACTCTTCAAAAAAACTCTTTTGTGTTTTGGATTCGCCTCTATTATTTTTGTTGCGTGTTCATTTGTATCCACTTATAACTAACCAGTCCAGGGAAGCGTTGTCGTAGGATAAGTATAGGAAATCGCTTGATTTTTAATATGTTCATATTAAAAAAAACTTGGTGACTCTTGCAATTAACCCACAGGCAGTGATTGAGGAACACATCTCCAAGCCCCGTTTGATGTTTGAAAACTACCCTGCATACTTGGTTCCTGATACCAACTGCTTTGTAAATCACTTGGATGGACTTAAGGCCATCGTGGGCTGCCAGGATTTCACCCTCGTAATACCACTTATTGGTGAGAATTAATTTCCGATGATAATTTTTAAACGTCAAAACCATTTCTGTTACAATCCGATGATAATTTTTAAACGTTAAAACCATTTCTGTTACAAAGCAGAATGCTAATTTTTTGTTAAAATTCAGCCCTTCGTTGTGCGGAACACCATCAGCACAGCATCAAAAACGGAAATCGGCCCGAGTATAGGCATCCTCTGGGTTCTCTAGGGTAACCTAGGAATAAAACAACGAACAACCCAGAAAGAATTCGAGCTAATGATCAGACGCCTTGTCCTCTAAGCTCCCTGCCTGTCTGGCTGCTTTCTGTTTCGGGTCAATCTCGCTTTTTTTTAGTGAGTCTTCGTAAGGCATTCGACTAAACGCCCTGCTCTGTTTTCTTACAGTGATCAATGAACTTGATGGCTTGAGGAAGGATTTTCACCGTGATAAGTACAATGATCTTCAGCATGCCCAGTATGTCCTTGAAAATGCCAGGTATGACGACAATAGCTAGAGTGTTTTAGTTGTGTCGCTAGCCGAAGAGCAGCTTTTTTGTTTTGATTTCCTACCATTGCTAATCGGAGGGAAAATCTCGCGCCAAAAGAAAAAAGGCATGACGTATTGCTTTTCCGCGAATGGCATTGACTACAAGTCATATATTTGCAATTTGAAACCATTGCAGTCTCTCTTTTCGCTCAAACCAACGCCCGCAGTTTCAGCTATTACAAGTTCAACGTACGCGTTCGTTTCAACGAGGCTAGAGCAAAAGAGAGACTCTTCGGAGTCCAACCGGAAAACCTGGAGGAAAATCCTCGGAACAGGGTCGAAAAGCAGCACATACTCATCCCATTTATGGCCACCGCTAGAAGGTGAATCCTGCGCCTGCGCCTGCCGGTTCTC
>NC_090879.1:50316940-50326940 GCF_036669935.1 Montipora foliosa
TTTCGCATGCCAGACTGGCAAGTAAGTTTTGTGCTCATAATGTGTAAATTCAAGTTTGGCAAAAGATGGCGTGTGTGATATGAGTGAGGACTCGTAAATTACAATGACAAATCTTTTTTACCATTACCTCTATTGTGAACAGAAAAGACACTTTCTGGGTTCCAAAACAGCACAAAAAGAATCATAATGGCATAGCATGCACTTTGAGGTTGCCTTATGCATACCTGTAGGCCAGGGGTTCATATTATTCCAATGACTTCGCTTTGCACACCAAACACTCGGCATAGGAAGGCTGGTAAGAACTGGACTACTATTGAGTGCTGATAAGAAAGGTAGACTTTGTGTAAGATTAACTACGATGTACCGGTCCACACCCAGGTACCACAGGGTTTGCACACGATATTTAATGTTGTATGAACCCTGTGTCCGACAAACTTGGACTTGTGACTGCTCTGCTCCACAGTACTCAGTTAAATGCTGAAAACAGCAACAGCACTTCATAACCTCCAATTTTATTGGACTCAATTTCCACTTTTGAGTCAATAAAATTTGAGATCTATTTTAGTCTTCAGCTCAGAAGTCTGCTTGCAATGATTTAATAATTAGGAAAATGAGAAAGAAATTCCAGGGAGGACGCAAATAGCTGAAGCAGTGAAAGAAGTCTGTATAAACAGGAGAGGTTCAAAGACGAAGTTTCCAAACACCTCGTAGAATACTGATGAACCAAGCTTACATAATTAATCCTGTGTGCAGTTCTTTTTGCTTGCATGTATGTTAAAAGTACTGTTCGTTGTTTACAACTATGCTACATTTTTGAAATGCAATTAAGTTTCTGTTGTTATAGTAACTCGTCATGGATCAAAAAGTGGTCCGATGCCTTGAGTCATCATGACCCAAATTATCCCATACTCAGAGACCTAGGGACACACTGACTGTTGGGATGGAATTAGTGTTGAAATTTCCTGTGAATCATTCTTCACACTCCAACTGTCTGGCCACACAGGAACCCCAATGCAAGACTAAAGCCATACCCTGACTACTCCCAAAAGATCCTGATGTCCCATAGCAAAAGTACAGTGAGTACTACCGACAAGGGCAACATAAACAAGCTAGGCTTCTAATCATCAAAGTTTCCTAAAGAAGGAGAAAAGTGATCTGTATTGGGGTAATCTATAGTGTACGCATAGGTCCATATCTGCAATTCTCCATGAAAGCGGATACTGTTGTGACATCCACTTCTCCCTGTTAAATTCAGATTCAAACATCCACGTGTGGTGCGACAGAACTGAGTGGGACAAGCCTTGCACTACACTGCCATCGCCTCTTGCAATGTAGAACCTGTGTAAAGTAAAAAGTGAACTATTGTAATAGTTTTAATAAATAATTATTATAAGTTTAAGCGCTTAACTGGGGTTAATGAGCCCTAAGGGAGTACTAGTTTTCCTCACTTGTCCCTATTGTACTCTACTCTCCTCACCCTTGCAATCAAAGCTTGTCCAGTAGTCAATAGCTCATTGTTTCGCTCAAAATACTTTCACTTTTACAATGTTGAAGCGGTTGCCAAACCTTCCAGTAATTTTCCACGTCACGCGATTCTCACCTGTCACGCCTTATGTAAGCCCCCCCCCCCCCCCCCCCCCCATACCATTAGGGAGCTTAAGCAACGACAACGGCGACGGCAACGAGAACGTCAGGAATTTGCATATTTAGTGGGTAAAAACAATAGCTTTGCACGCCCTGCACGTGCGTTTTTCACTTTTGTCCATTTCGTTGCCGTCGTCAGCAAAACAACAACGTGAAATAGCCAAGTTTTTGGTTTTATGAAGAACGTCAGCACTTGAGGATGAATTTTCATTTTCTCCCCTAAAATGGAGTGGCGTTCCGACTGGTGTCATTTTTGAGGAAATATCACACCCTTGTCATATTAAAAACGTTGAAATAGTCATGAAGCGATTAAAACAACGCAAATTTATATTTTGAGATGACGTTCTCGTTGCCGTCGCCGTTGTCGTTGCTTAAGCTCCCTATTAGTCAGCCACATTTCAGCTTTGCTCTTCAAGCAAGTGCCTTGACTTGCACTCTTTTAGATTGCATGTTTTCTCCACGTGCACATATGCCGAAACAACGTAAATCTCGAAGCAGCCAACGCACTACGGTTCAGGCTACCACAGCTCAGCCAAATGCCCGTGCCAACTCTGACTCTGTACGCACCAATGCCGACCGAAACACTACGTTTACTTTCGTCCCAGAGCCACCTGGTGCAATCAGGGCCACGGCAGCAACCCATCGCTCGCCTCCAAGCGAACGACTCTCGGGACTCCACATCCCCATCTACCGGCCCAGCGATCATGCCGGATCAACAGTTGGCCTCCATGGTTGCCTCTATCGTGGAGCAAAAACTGGCAACCTTCAACTCCGCGAGAAACTAGCCATCGAGCTCATCTGGAGCTGTTGAACTGCTCAGCAACATCTGCCAGGCGTAATAGCCTCGCATCAGATCCCTCTCTCCCACCGGTCCGCAATGGCGGACAACAACAGATTCCGTCCTCTGTGGATTTCTCGCTGTCCTCCTCTCAGCAAGATTTCAATCTTGGCACACCGGAAGACGCAGCCCTCCTGCATACCAACTACAGAGTCCCTTCTATCGCCAGCCATCTCTCCAACAGCTGCATCGCAGCCATAACAAACGGTGAGTACGTGGACCTTGCAGTAGCCTTCTTCCTTTTTCGTCTCTACTGCGAGACCACGTTACCGCTAACTCCCAGCTTAAACTACAAGTAGGAAAAGAGGTTCCCTGCGCCCGCACCCCCTGCCCACACTCACCAGTGCAACAAGCCTGGATGCCCACCCAGGAAAGGACCACCCTGACTCCTCCAGCTCTCTGGACCCACCCTGTCAAAGACTAGCCGCTCAAGTCATTCCACCTGAAGCCGCAATTGAATACCTTTCTAAGCTGTCCCCTACCACCCCTATTGACCTTCCCCAACTTGCCCTTCATCTGCCTGATCTCTCTGACTGGGCATATGTTGATGCTGTCCTCACTGGCCTCTACCAGGGTTATAAAACTGGTTCCCAGCATTTCTGCTAAGCAAAATCCACATATCATAAGCATCAATCTCCTGAAAGAGTTACCGCTCGCTCACACTGCCGGCCCATTCGTTTCTCCCCCTTTTCTCAATTTTCAGTTTTATCCCAGTTTTATCTCTCGCTGGCACATTAAACTGAACGGGGAATTCTGCAAAGACATTTCAATGTGGTTGACCTCCCTAAACCATTAGAATGGGGTTACTCTTTTCTTATGGGGTGATGTTCTCTCCTTGCCTGACCTGCAGTTATTTACAGACGCCTCTGGGTCCCATGGGTATGGTGGCTATCTCAATGGCGAATGGTTTCAGGCTCCTTGGCTCCCTCTACACCTCCTTAACCCACCATGGGTATCAGCATTGATTGACAGGAACTGTTTGCAATTTACATCGCCTGCTACCTCTGGGGCCCTTCCTGGTCAGGCAAACATATTTGTAGGTGGTGCAACAACCTGCCAGTTGTCTCCATCATCAACTCCAAACACTTTAAGTTCCCCTAGGATCATGGACCTCGTATGGGCTATTCACGACTCTTACCTTAGAACACAACTTTTTCTTTTCTTTTCCTTTCCTTCTTCTTTCCCTAGACCTCCATTTTAAAATACATGTGCAAACCAAACAAGGCGAAATGGGTTTTTCAATCCCCCTAAAGGGTGCGCATACCTATATCGTATACTATTTTCTTCTACATGTGGCAGTTGGTATTCCAGCCAACCTCCACACACTTTATTGTGGGGTGATTGTGTTTCCCCCATTCTTGACCAGAATACTTTAAGCTCACACAATCATGGCAGGGAAGTGCACCCTGGGCTGCACTTTACCCCACAGTATGTGGGACAGCCCTCTTTGACCATAGGTCCGGATTGCTTACTCCAAGATGGCACAACTCACCATCTGACCTATTCTCCTTCCATAAGAAGGGCACCCCTCTTCTGGTCCACCCTATGTTACATTCTAACATAGGGTTGCCTCTAGAGACACTGCTACTCTAGGGGGTCCTCCTAGGGACACCGCTACCCTAGGGGGCATAGGTTCTACCTTCCCTGCCACCCAAATTTTGCCAAAGGATAGTGATTAACATAATATAGTTAAATTAAAAAATAAATAAATAAAAGGAGAATCTGTGTTCCTCCTTCTCTAGTTTCACAACCCTTGCAGGGGTGGGAGAGGAGTAATCATCACTTCCCTCACTCAGTTGTCCATGCCCCTCTCCTGGGCATGCAAATATACCCTGCAGCTCTCCCCTTTTTATGTCACTGACCCTTAAGGACTCATTAATTGTTACTTAACCCATTCATCTCGAAGAAGCTCCCAGTGACGAGTAAAATTGTGCTGTGTTAGAGCAAAATCTCACTCTCAGGAGTGAAAAGGTTAGAGGGGACATGTTGTCAAACACCACACAGTTCTTGAGAAGCTGGCAGGAAAGTGAAGTTTAGCAAAGAAATACCTGCACTAAAAATATATTTATTGCAGCCTGGCACAAGTGCCAGATGTACAGTCATGTTTTGAATAAGCCCTATTCTAACAGACTCTTTTGCCATTTCATAAATTATCATTCATCATTGTAAACCAAAGGCCTGACAGACCTCTGAATTATCAAGATACCAAGTTTTAAGTTCAAGTTAACAGTCAAAAAAATTAAATGGTGGCTGCATGTCTTTGCTCCAGGTTATGGGCTCTAATGAAGGTATTGATGTACTGTGTTACTCACTTCTCTTTGGTCACAAACTTGACTCCAATTTGGAATTTCTCAATCCAGCGTTCAGCTATTCTTGAGTCTAAAGTAAACAATCCTTAAAAAGAAAACATGGATCTATAACATATTATTCTTGCATAAAATGAGATCTAAAGAAGGCTTCAGACCAGAAGGTTTTGATGTCAATTATCACAACTTGTGGTCATTAACTAAAAGGACTCTTGTGCACTAACAGAAAACTCTTCCATGGACGTGTCATTTCGCATGTTACGTTGTGTTCCTGGGGTTTTCAAGGTTAAAGTAGTTTCAAGTTTGTGTATAATTCTGACTGAAAAGTCTTTGAATTATTTGTCCTACCTGTAGGTGACAAAAAAATATTGAGAAAGTTGTGGACAAGTGTAAGGATGTTACCATGTTTTTGTCCCCATTTCTATATTCCATGGGTCAGTATAAATTTAATGTTAACCATTAACTTTGTTGTAGGTTTCCTTAGGTATCAGTTTTATAAGTTCCCCAAGGGTTGATGTGAAGAGGGGTGTTATAGGAGCTTGTAATACAGACTAGCATGTTGCCCTCTTAAATTTTGTTTTGTGTGTCAATAATGACAGTTGTGGTCCTGGCTTATCAGATCTTGTATTTGCATGTACTTAGCACTAGTTGTTCTCTTGAAAGCAACAGTTACTATTTCTGGTTTAGTGTTTTCCAATAGTTGGCACTGTAGATTTAACATGAAATGATTGACGGTTGCTTTCAATGTCAGCATAACAAAATTTTCAATGTATGTTTCTGGTAGAGTTGTTAGTCTTAAGTTTACAGGTCATTTATGTATTGTAGACTATTGAGGGAGTTAAGGGATATAAATTTCACGCCCTTTTATAGCAAAATTTTACCCCTGTTAGTAACAGATATTATTGATAAAATTTTCAATGAATATATCACTTTTTCCTGAAGGGAAAGGTACATGTTCGATGCTATTTATGAATGTCTTTTTCCTTTTTTGAAGCCTTAATAAAAGCTTATAATAAAAGCTTTAAATCTCTCCTTTGCACTATGAAATATCAGTTACTGTAAATGCCCTAGGATGAAAGCTGACTGCAAGACGGGGCAAGATACATTGTACATGTATATTAAGCAGAAATACGAGTGAAATTTTTTGACAAAATTGTCCCACAACATTGATGCCATGTAAATTGTAGAACGATGCTGTACATCCTACCACTACCTTTCCCAACTTGTCACGCAACAAAAATGATTGTTGCAGGTTTTTGCTAACGTGGATAATTCTGCCCACTGACTGGTTGTTGTTGTCTGCAGCCAAGATAGCCAATCTGCAGCGAAAGTGTGCGGCTCTTTTGTTTATTAGTTTACTTCTGGAGTATTTTTTTCACTGTATATGTTTCTCCTATCTCCTCCAATACTTTCTCCCTTGTTTGAAGGGTTTTATAAGTCAAGCTTGTTGTGATCCAAAGGAATGGATGAGCCTGGAGATCCACAATTAACTCCAATTTTTTTACTTCTGAGAACTTTTTCTCCAGTGCAACGTCGCCGTCCTCTGTAACCTCTTTTTCAGAAATGGTGGACTTTTCCACGGAGTCTGCCACATTTGTCGACTGACTAGCTACGTCCCTTACCAATGACCAATCACAGATTGTCTGATGTTGTTTGGCAAAATGTTGCGTGACAAGTTTCATAAGAGCTGGTAAAATGTGCAACAAATGAAAAATTTGTGCAAAAAGGTAGATCAGGATTCTACTTTTGCACAATTTTTTTTCCAACTTGCAGCAATCACTCGTTGTGTGACATATAGGGGGTGGTTAGATGGGCATGAAAAGTTGCATGACAAGATGGTAAAAATGTTGCTCGTATTTTCGCGCCTTTAGATTTAAAAATAACTAACCATTTTGATTTTCATGATACTTTTCCACATCAGTAGGTTCAATAAAAAACTTTTGCCCCAGTAGGCCAATAACGTAACAATCCCTGCTGAGTGGAAATGTACCCAATGCATAACGAACAGCTGAAGAAGCAGAGAAAATAATGCCATGAAGAGTAACAATAATAAGGTAATACATATATATGAACTTTTATTAAATATTATAATAATTTTATTCCACTATTATGCCATTTTACCATATTAATTAATTTTGATCAAGAGAACGTACAAAATATGAGATGGTATGACCAGTTTAGACCAGAGCAAATACAAGTGAAACAGGACGTTTTTCAATGAAAGAAATTGTTTTCCACACGATACAAAGCCTGAGAATTTAGCTTGATGTCATCTAAATGGCTTCCTCTGTGTGGTTTTCATCATTTGCACATGCCTTATTATGCAATTGATATGATTCCCAGTCAATACAGGAAGAAGCCAAAATACCAGAAAATGGTGTAATAGTGGAATTTTTAAAATAAATCTGCTATGGGAAGGTGTAACATTATAATGTTCCACTGAGTGTTATGAGACGGGGTGTGCAGTAACAGTTTATTTCCATTGTCCAAGAAGACTAGAGAGTCTATGCAATTACAAAGGCAGCACCATCTTCTCAGTTATTCTTATACCCCATTCACACCATACCTTAAACATGTTTTGAAGATGTTTAGTTAAACATGGTTTCAAAGTGTTTTCTTTTTAAATCATGCATACTGATTTGTGTCGACTACAATTTTAGCACGTCAAAGCATGTATTGAAACTCACCTGAATCTCATGTAAAAACCATTCCTTCATTTCTCTGTGACTGATTTTCATTTTGTTAAACCCAGGTTAATTTAATATGTCTTGTTGGTAAAATTTAAGAATCCGATCCCACCAACGCGTCGGCCAACGCGTCGGCCAACGCGTCGGCCGACACACCACCGACACACGACCGACACGTCGGCCAACACACTACCGACACGTCGGCCGACGCATCGCGCATCGCGAAGAGGCTGTTGCCGATGGCGTTGGACGATGCCTTCTATTCCTAGAGGGTTTTGTCAACTTAAAAAAAACGGCTCCTTTAGGAGCCACCAAGTTTGCAAAAGTCTATGACCAATTCAATTGCATTATGTTGTTCCCTTGTGCTCAAATATATTCTTGCCGCTTAATGATACTTCAAAGTCCTGCTTCCTTGCCGCATAATGATACGAAATACAATATGGTAGTGAAAGTTTTCCGTCGAAGACAGTTCCGTTCACTTTGAAAAAGGTACGTTTAGGTTTTCAACAGTTCAATGAGGCCCAAATGAGTCACCGACACGCCACCGACGCACCACCAACGCACCACCGACGCACCACCGACGCATCTTGTATGTTATAAGTTTAAACAGCGGCCAACGCGTCGGCCGACAGTCGGCCGACAGTCGGCCGTCAGTCGGCCGACAGTCGGCCGACAGTCGACCGACAGTCAGCCGACAGTCGGCCGACGCGTTGGCCGACGCGTTGGCCGACGCGTTGGTGGGATCGGATTCTTAAATTTTACCGTCTTGTTGGTGTGAATGGGGTACATGTATTAGACTAAAAAAACTGAGTGTTCGTCTGCCCAATGTAATAACAGAATGTAGACACTACAACTTAGATACATGCACTTGTAGTTCTCAGCCAAATATCAAACAAAGGAATTTTACCCAAATAATGACATGGACAAGTGTACCTGTGATGTGCAGATTGGATACATTTGACACCTCCTAAAATAAATAAAAATCAATTGAAACATTCATGAGTAACAGAACTCAAGTAATTAAAAACATATCACTTAATTAAAGAATATAACACCATATAATTACAGCGCAGCATAAATGCTCTTGACTGCTAATGATATGCTTCCTGCAAATCAATTAAAATCGAATCATCTCAAGGGGATCAAATGTGGAATGAAATAATAATAATAGTAATAATAATAATGATAATAATGATAATAATAACAACAACAACAACAACATGGGTGAGAAATAAATCCTTAATCTTGGTGCGAAATTTCAGCGTTACTCTATAATTTCACAAGAAATTTCAAATAATTGCCCTTCCCTATAAAAGGCTTTCACTCATCACCACTTGATTACCCATTCTAATTTACTAGTGGAAGGCAAATAACTCTCACACAACACACAAGTGTCTAGCCTAATCTAACGCTGGAGCAAGTAATTGGGGACACTACAAACTGAAATCAACAAATTAACATAAATCAAATAATTTTTTTGTTTTTGAGGAAAGGGGAAAACTAGAGTACTTGCAGAAAAACTGCTTGGAGCAGAGTAGAGAACCAACAAACTAAACCCACATATGACGCCAAGTCTGGGAATGGAAGCCTGGCCACATTGGTAGGAGTCAAGTGCTCTCACCACTACGCCAGCCTTGCACCCCTACATGTAGCTGCAGGGCTGGTGTAGTAGGAGAGGACATTACGTATTAGCTGAGTATGCACTACATGTACACAATGTACAGTAGTTCCAGCCCTAGCCACATAAACCAAGCTCAGCAAAGTCCATGGTGTGACTCAGCCCTTTGATAGCTTTCCCAGTTTTAGCTATTTTCAAGTTCAAAGGCCACTTACCATCTGGTGTCTGGTGGTACAACCCAATATTACCAACATGCTGTACTAAATAATTATTGATTGAGACTCTATAGGTTCAAAAATCTAGTATTTACCTTAGAAGTAATCAATGCAGTAATTATTATTAAATAGAAATGAAATAATGTAGAAAATCAGTAATACTTACTAACGAAAGATGATAAACTGAATTCAATCAAAAGTAATAATAAAAATAGGGAAGATATGTTGTTGATGTCACCCATTGTTATTGATGTGCCAACCAGAGCCTTGTTGGCTGCCAAACCAAAAGATTTTTTGTTCCAGTAGTTGGTGCATTAAATTAGGATAACAAAAAGAATGTTACAAAACAGCTACCATTAGACGTCATGAGGTACCACTGGAAAACTACAAATCCTCGTATTTTTAATACTCCCAACAGAGACAAGAACAACATTGATAGTATTTTAATAGGTACTCACCAAGTGCAAGTTAAGATTGTAATCTGATATTGTAGCAAATGCTTCTTTCAAAACTTTGTATAATCTGACATCTACAGTGTAAATAAGTAAACAAAAAAAATGCACTTTTAATTTGATTTAATTGATTCCACCACAGGTTTTCATTCAAAGAGAACAGTGAACTTTTATTTCCCTCCACACATGGCATTACATGAGAACACAGGCTAAAACAAAGAGTTCAGGTAAGGAATGTTA
>NC_090879.1:50331940-50336940 GCF_036669935.1 Montipora foliosa
CTTCCCCTACTCCCTATTTTCCTTCAAAAGGGGGTGGACTGTCTGTTGGTGTTTGGGGGGGGGAGGGGGTGAGTGATCTGACACCACTGCCCCTAAAATGAGAAAATATGTTTTTAAAAACGCACTTCCTAGTGATAAGGAAAATAAGGAAAGGAACTTTTAATATTTAAATGTCTAGTCTACCACTGGGGCACCAATTGGGGACAACTGAACAACGTTTGAAAGCTCTTAATTCTGAAGGCCCTGTTATATAATCAAGAAATCATCAAGAAAAATAGGTCACCTGTATCGTTTTGGGTCCATGGAAACGAGACTTTTATTGAATAACGTCGATAGAGACACATCAGAGGGTAAGACATCTTTTTCATCACGGTACGCATACGACAACCACCCGGTCCTCCTGAAAAGTGATAACGTGTGTCAAATAAGCATTTTCTCTTACATTTCGAAAGAGCAGAGGAGGTCGCCATCTTTGTTTTCTTCGAAGCTCTGAGAAAGATTGGACACTAGTGACGAAAAGTGCCAAATTTTGTGGAGGGAGGGGTCATGGTGTTTTGAAACCATGGCCTCATGGAGATGCGGGGTTTATATATTTGTTGGATCTTTAGTTGTAGTTTTGATAATTTTGCTGAATTTCGACGTTCTACCGCAAAGACGACTATCTGAAGAACTAGAGCTATCAGCGGAATTCAAGCAGGCGGAGTCTCTAACTCCTTCTGGCGACCAATCGACGGAGTCAGCTTCACAAACTGTAATTTCGGCTTTAGAGAATTCGAAGGTACAGTAAGGCTATTAAAAATTGATGGTTTTTCGTAAACATACCGAACTTTTCTCATCAAACCGAAGCAGTTGCTTCACTTGTTGAATATGAGTTTCGAGTATATGAACAGATACATTAATTAAAATACTGGAATATAAAGGTGCTTTGTCAGGTCGATCCTACGCATCATACGAATAGGGAAGATATCGTTTACGTAACCAACCTTTTACGTTACCTATTGTCATTAATGTGTCAACCAGAGCTTCATTTGCTGTCAAAGCAAAGGGTCTTTTGTTCCTGTGGTAATGGCACATTTGAGAAACAAAAGCAATGTGTGTAAACAGATATCTTTCCTATATACAGTAAACTTATGGTAAATTACATTATTTTCACATTTTGAAAACCTGATTAATTCTTGTCGAAAATTGGATATCATTAATTTTTATCAGCATCACTTAGTTTCCATATGCATTAAATTAAATGTAAGGTGTTTGCCAGAAGACCGATAAGCTAATCTAGGGCAGCTGATTGATCACTTAAAATTCTTATGGAATCTGTCAATCATTCCTGAAGCTGCTTCTTATTTTGTTATTAGAGCGACTTTTGTATGATCTTGAAAAAGTGTTCACGATTTGTTTCACAGACCAATGTTTGGAAAGATTAAAACAAAGCTTCTCCTTATTGCCACCAAGGAAACTCCTATTATGGGCTGAGTAGACAGTTTGATTGCCCAATCACATTACTACATTTCAAATGACATAAAAAAGAAAAACGCCAATCATTTTCCAGAAAGAGATGACATTGTTTGCATTTGAGTTTGCTAAGCCCATGAAAATTTGTGCTTGTTTTTTTTTCAATAAGTAAATTAAATGGTTTGCATTTTTCAAGGTCATGTAAAAGTCACTCTAAAAATGTAAGTGAATTTTTTAAACTTAACTGTAAGTTTCAAAGCTACATTTGAATACATTTAGTTTTTCTTACGACCCGTAAATCACTGTATGTGTGGTGAAGGCTTAACTGTCAAGACACTTGTAAATATGACCAGGAAAAAGGCAAGCAAAACATTAACTAGTTTACTACATTTTAATTATCCACTACCAGACTGGTATGTATGAAATATCAGGAAATGAGTCTATTAAGAAATAAGGTTGATTGCTGAAGGGGAACTCTTGTCACTCACTAAAAAACTTAATATGAAAAGGTAATTCATTTAAGAAACTTTAAGTCCTATGTGATGATTGCCATGCCAGGGTCAAATGTCAAATTTCAAAAATACCGTACTAGCTAGTCAGCTGTAAAAAGAATATATAGGATGATAGCAAACATACTCAGTTGTTCTTGTACACATGTATGTCTAAGTATGGATAATGCTACAAAATTAATGGTAAAAAAATTCAACCAAATAGCTTTGACACCTGTATATTTTGTTTTTCAGAACAATAGTGTGAAAATGCCAGTTACGCAGTACATGAAAGGCATTATGAACTGGAATTGCAATGAAGATCATTCAAACCTGGTAAAATTGCATGTTTTAAGATAACAGAGAATACTTATTGAGCTTGGGAAGCAGAGTTAGCAGAGAGCTTAGGGTTAGCGAGAGTGGTCATCTTTCACTAGTGTGATTTGTAATGGGTTATTCCAGAAAAAATCCACACTCCCCCGATGGATGGGGTCGTTTTTTAACCCCCCCTCTCACCTGGATTTCCTGAAGCCCAAGACCCCCCCTCCTGTCTGGATTTCCAAGCCAAAAGACCCCCCCTCCTGCCTGGATTTCCGGGGAAAATATTAAACTTAAATTTAATTTATTTTTAATAGAAAATACGCACAATCACGTTTAGAAGATGTTCTTTTTTAATTTCTAAAGCTTTGGCTAAATTATATAAAATTCTGTTGTGTGGAACTAAGAAAAGAAAGGAGCAAAAATGCTAAAACGCGAACGAGTGTTTATACATTCTTAGCTCATAAAAATCAATTGCCCTTGTTCTTTCTTTGCACTAAATATGGTCCAAACGTAAATACAATTAGTAGAGAACATGACAAAAGAGTTCAATAGTCATTCCTTTTGGAGACATAACATCAGTCTCGTCCACTCAAGATCGAAAACTTTTAAATCAAACATGATCAAAATCTTTTGAAAAACGAGTCTAAACTTGTTTATCGTTCAAATTCTTTTATATCTTAAAGACTGGATAATTTGAGTCACATATCCTACCTTCAAGAGCCTGTAGTTCTAATCTGTGGTGGAAGGAAAGTTCAAACTCGTGTCGTGAAGAGCTTTCTCAGTCCGACATGGTTTCAAAAAGTCTTTAGGCTTTCGTTAGTAAATCGGAAAGACAAAATGTCTGCTATAAAGAACCTATCCAAGACAAAAGCACTTGAAACAGCTCCCATTCACGCAAACGAAATTTTAACATATATTTTCAACTTTCAACGAATTATTTTAAAACCGGCTTCAGATGGCTTTCAGATTTCGACAGATTCGTCCAGTGCATCGGTTCTTCACCAGGCTCTTGCGGATTGGGACACCTATTTGTTTTGCTTTCCTAAACTTGACTTTCTAAATACAAAATGCGAATACAAAGTGCGAGAAGGTGTGAAAGTAAATCAATTGTTTACTTTCTTTACGAGTATCATTACACGAAACAACGGTGGCACGCTGGGTCTGGGTACAAGTATAGTAAAAATGTGTCAGGCGTTTCGAACTCTTTGTTGCAATATTGTTGCGACGGCTCTTTCTTTAGTATCTTGTTCGCATTTTCTGCTATAAAAAGACCTGCGAAGGAACTTAGATTATCATTTATGTCAGGTGAGAAATACGTGAACAAAACATTTCTACTATTTTCAGGGTCTGAGAGCGCTAAACTGTCACCGAACTAAACGTTCGAATTCCGTGAACTATCGGTTCAGATGACCCCTGCAGAAGACTTTTTCGAGTTCAACCCCCCCTCCCGCCTGGATTTCCAGGGTCCTTGACCCCCCCTCCCGCGAGAATTTCCAGAATCCCATCCGTCGGGGGGGTGTGGATTTTTTCTGGAACAACCCAATATTAGTTTAGTATTAATAATATTAAATAACAGTTTTGTTCTTTTTACTTTTTCATGTTTTGTTTTTTAATCAAGTCTCTGAAGCTGAATTGAAATTTATTTAAAACTAATGTTGTACAGGAATGGGTGTACATGTAAGATCCTAGCTGAAAACAAAAGCAGTGATCAGACTAGGAAAAAGTGAAAAGTGAAATTTAGTTTTCCTTCTTTGGTCTAATCCACTGGTCCCTTTCAAGGCACCCTCTATTGTAAACTTTGTAGACAGCTAATCACTATTAATATCACCCAACTAGTGGACTAATGCAAATCCTGCATTTTGATTGGCTACTAGATGACTATTAGTAATAGTCCTCGAGTAGCGAAAAGTGTGACACTTTCTTTTGTTTTATTCTGGCCAAATAAATATTTCTTCAACTTGCATTTACAAACTTTATTATTGCCTTTTCTGTCCGACTAGTTGAGTGATACTAAAACAATATTAGACCCTTCGCCCTCAAGGGCCACGGGTCCATAGCCTATTCGGCTTTGCCTCATGAGCTACTGACCCGTAGCCCCGAAGTATTGCAGCAGGCAGAAAAATTCTCAATCATGCTATGAAAAGTGTAATGTAAGGCTACGTAGTGTAATGTAAGGTTCCCTGGAGATTTAGTAGGGACCAATGAAAGCGCATGTTTTGATGTGTGATGTCATTAGACAAACTTGCATGATGCTCGCTACTATTGATGATCTTGTGTTTGGAGGTGAGTGAAAGCACATTTTTCCCACTTCCCTGACCATTGTGCTGACATGTACACTTGCTTGAGTGTTCTTTAGTATTTCTTTTCGAACCATCGTGTGCTATATTGTGACCGAGCTCAAAACTAAACCAGGGAACGTGTTCTTATCGGCGGCTGTTGTTAATTACGGATTAAGGCCTGTGAGTAGAGCAGTTTGTTTTTGTAATTTTTAAAGAAAATATGCCTGCAAAGTACACAATTAATTAAACAATAAATTTAACTTGTAATTCATGGCTGTATCTTGCAAAATAAAAATTCTACACATGAAACAACTTTCATGTGCGAGAGAGTTTGATTCCCATAAAAAGTCTGAAAACGCTTTGGCGATTTTTTACATGGCACTGATTTTATTCAACTTAATTATTGTGTATTCCTGTTAAAATTACGGCCGTTCAAAATTACAGCAGTACTTTCCATATT
>NC_090879.1:50341940-50356940 GCF_036669935.1 Montipora foliosa
AGTCGAATCAAATCGAACCCGGGCCACATTGGTGGGAGGTGAGTGCTATTGTCTCTTCACAAGCCCTGCTCCATTTTTCACATGATGCATATTTGATGGCCTAAGCTCACACAAGTCCCCTGTAGCTCTGTTGCAGAGCATTGGAACTACAGTAGTCCAACTGTCCCAGATTCAACTCTTGTCATCAGGGCTCAGTTTTTTCTTAAGCAGAAAAAATGATCACTGTATTTATTGATCTGTCTTCAAATTTATTCAACTTAGTTACATGTACCATCTCGCTGAATAAGTACTTAAGGTGTAAGTTGCGCACAGGCCGCTGGGGCTCACACAGCTAGAGTTTATCCCACAAGCAATTGCAAAGAGAGTTGACACACTCACTGTTCAAATAACCAGTGTGTCATTCGAGTCAGCACATCCCCAACTGCCCTTCCCCCCAAGCAAAGTTGTTTCCATCTCCACGTGGCATTCAGACTAAAGGGTATCAACATTTAAAAAGGGGGGAGGGGAGGGAGGGGAATTATGACTTTTCTTTTGAACCGGAAAAGAGGTTTTAGAAAGAAGAGGTGTATTTTTGATTCAGTGTCTCAACCCTTTTGAAATTGCTTGCAGTTTCAAGTAGCATGAGAGCATCATGACTACCCCTGGATTGGATGCCAGGGCATCGCAGGTTACTCCCAGGAGTACATGCATGTCACCAGTGCCCATTATTTTACATACTAAGGTGGGGCTAGAGATTGTGGAGCAATCTTTCTAGTGAGAACCAGGCCAAGTCCCGCACACTAGCCACTACACCGCCATGCCTCAACATGCTTAATGTTAGGGTGTAATAGTGTCAATTGTGTTACATGTATGTTTCTCAAGATTCTTTGCAAAATAAAATCTGTTGTGTTTCTCAACCACATTACTTGGCTTGGTTTCTGTTGAGTGTGAATACATTGCAGATACTCAACCTTGAGGACTGGATCCAATTTAAAATCTTTGCACAACCAGATTGACCTTAGCGAACTAAAATTTTTTTCTAACAGTGCCCACCTATCCTTGAGAAGCCAATCAACTGCTGGATTTTATCCGTTGGGACAAAAAAGGATTCGCCATTGATGTAATGTAGTGTTTGTGTCAGTGGGAAGCAATTTGAATTCTAAGCTGACATTCTAGACTGAGCCTTAAAGGAAACCTCCACTAAAACAAGAATAAAACTTCAAAATATTTAACATAATGTTTTCAATCAAAATTGTTCAAACGTTTTTTAATGGAATCGTTTGTATCCGAGATAAATGAATTTCAAAAACGCTTGTTTTGGTTTTCAAATTTCCTGGGCGCCGCCATCTTGAATAATTGTGACGTGTTATGGTTGCTCTTTTGTATTTGCACAAAGAGCTTTTGTTTTAAAACAATAGGGCAACCATGACACGTCACAATTATTCAAGATCGCGGCGCCCGGGAAATTTAAAAACCAAAACAAGCGTTTTTGAAATTCATTTATTTTGGATACAAACGCTCCCATTGGAAAACTTTCGAACAATTTTGATTGTGAACATTATGTCAACTATTTAAAGATATATTCCTGTTTTAGTGGAGGTTCCCTTTAAAGGGATGAAAATCAAAGAGAACAATAATTTCACCCTCGTGCACGTTTAGGCAATAGGTCCAAAAATTAGTTAAATATTACATCTCAAAGAGCTTTTTCGAAGCTTTGACGACCTTTGTTTGAATTGAGTAGAGCTATTGTATGATAAACCCCCCTCGTTTGAAAACGCTCCGCTGCCTCTCAACTTCTGGTAATTGTGAAGAAGAGCTCCCCAAAAAACTTGTCGGCCGACTGTCGGTCAACTGTCGGCCGACAGTTGACCGACAGGTTACCGACAGTCTACCGATGATGTTAAAAATGTGATAATTTGGCTAACTTGTATTTACAGCATGGTGGTGTAGCATTCCTGTACCATCCATGTGCAGGACAAGACCTGAGAGAGAAGCTACGCGCTATGGCTGTCAGCTGTCTTCATAGGCATGTTATTACACCTTATGAGCGATTGAGTCCATGTAAGGTATGAAATTTTATTGCGCTGTAACTCAGCCAAGTGGAAGTTGTTGAAATGGCGACTTTCTTTTTCTGTTATGACAAGGGAATACTTAGTCTCCTTTGCAACCATTTTTTGCGATGTCACTCAACGCTCAAGTTTCACTGGGTGGAGGAAGTTATGTGGCATCGCGAAGCGGAAAATTGTTAAAATGGTGACTGTCTTTTTTTGCTATGACAAGGGAACACTTAGTCTCCTTCACAGCCATTTTTTGCGATGCCATGCAGCGCTCAACTTTCACTGAGTGGAGGACGTTGCGTGACATCACAAAAAACGGCTGCGAAGGAGACAAGGGAACACTAGGAAAAAATCTGAATTGTCCTTTCCAGAAGTCGAACCTATGACCTAACGATCACTAATTTGAATGCTCTGCCACTGAGCTACATGTATTGGAGACTCACGCTGTTGAGATGGCAATGTTATTGTCTAGTTATACTGCTTGGTTGAAATGTTACAATCTCACCATTGTGATGAAGAAGATGGTGAACCACTGTAACTGAAATTAAATTAAATGATACAATTTTTTTCCCATGACAGCTCGGGAATAACCGGAAGAAATCCGAGTACTGCTTTGCCGAGTCGAACCTGCTTCGACCTTCTCAATAACAGCCCCGTTTACACGAGCATTTTTTATGTGACAATTTTATGCGGCAAATATATTTGATCGTGTAGACATATAATCGTTGAAAATTCCCATTGAAGCCGGTCAGCAATGCCTTTGAACAACAGAGATGAAGCAGAGGCAAGGCGAACCAGGTGATCTGGTGACGTAATTTGGAGGACTGGGGAGAAATATTTTAACGCCGTATCTCACAACCGCGCGCGGCCTTGAATGTTATTTTCGGCTATTACGTGGTGTAAGCCTCGCACAAAACGTCCCGAGAGCCGTCTTAAAACTTTTGTTTAGGCTTATTTTCGAATTCGACATGGCAGAGGCGAGGTTATTTTTCGTCGGTACCACTTGAATGTTCATTCAGTAACAGGAAATGTGGGAGACACGGAATTATCTGTAGAGTTTTGGCGATGAAAATACTGCAGGAAATTAGGAAACAACACCTAAGGCCGCGCGCGGTTGTGGGATTTTTCTTCGCAGTCCTCCAAATTACGTCACCAGATCACCTGGAAGTTGCCAGGTCGTTCTCCAATGGCGCTCACTAAGAGGCAGGAATTTGCCACATGTTAAGTGACGATTCGTCTACACGAGCAATGGTGTGGGTGATGTCACAGCCGTGTTCCATACTCTCATCTAAACACGGCTATTGACCAACGAGAGTGCGCGTACTATCCTAATTATATTACGTCCAGCATACTGCCAAGCATACTGCCAAGACTAGAATTTTTTATAACTCTCAGATTCATGTCCATATTTCAGAGGTCGACTCGCTTCGACAATGTTGTCGCTTATGACGTAGATTGCGGCGATTTGACTGAATTCTGCTTGGCTTCATGAAGACGATTACGTTGTTACCCCTTACCATGGGTGCTCTGCTGCGATTCGATGGAGATTGGTGCATTTCCATCAAAGCGGAGTGTGCTTAATAAGACTCGTTACTAGTCCACCTCATTGCACGATCTAGCAGTATGCAGTTGAAACGTCACGATCTACGTCACAAATGCTCACATTACGAAAAAAGAGAACAGCACAGTGAATAAGTACGAGCTTCTTTCACGATGAACAAAAGCCCATAAAACAACAGAAAAAGTAGTGCTTTTACTCCGGGAATAACTTCGATGGTTTTCGTTCCCGATTGATTCAAAGAACAACAGTTGTAATACTTTTCAGTGACTTCGATTACCTTTTGTGCTTGTCTTAATATGGGCATCGACCATGATTAGTAAGAGGTTTAATTTTATCTCTCAGATAGTACTCGTGCTATTGAGTGTCGTATTCTTAGTTCGGTCGTGTCGACTTCGTGGATTCGCTTTTCGCACGAGAGCTGGGCAATAGAGTATCCCCTTAAGAGGTGGAAGAATAATGTACAGAATATGGAATTCACACATTGCAATTGCGGATGTAGAAGGATTTTCGTAGCGAAAGATCATGGCAGTCTGTCAGTGAGACAACTGAAAGCAGTTATTGCAGAGAAGCCTGAAAGGAAAGGGAACTCTATTTAAGTGTCTAGTCTTCCAGCGCTGGAGCACTAATTGTGGACACAGTAAATTTTGGTTTTTGAGGAGAGTAGAGAAACAAAAAACTCAACCCACATATAACGCCGACTCTGGTAATCGAACCCAGGCCGCATTGGTGGGAGACTTAACTATTAGAGGGTAACGTGAAGTGCTAGTTTTCTACCCATATGAACCATGTGAGCGTTAGCCCTACTAATGGAAATGGGCCCACACAAGGACAGAGAAAAAGTCTGACCAGGATGGGAATTGAACCCAAAGGAGCACTCTGATCGTTGTCCGAGTATCCCTTAGTCACCAAAGAAAAAATTCTCGTTTTTTTTTTCCTTAGCCTATTGCGATGGTTGCTTGGAGCTGCTGGTACGCAGCATCGCGAGTGAATGTGTCAGAAGGGAAGCAATGGATTCAAGAGAAGGCCATGAAGGGTCCAGCCAGTCATGTGATGGAGAGTGGAGAATATAAAGACGGATTAATAACTGCTGCTGAGACTGTGTCAGACAGATACGACTCCAATCTCTGTCCTGACAAAGTAAAGGTATCTAGTACAGCTAAGACAGAAGAATAAACCCCACTTCGGATAAGGACTATAAACCGTGGGCCCAGTCTCACAACCCTTGTTCATAAACCCTGTGGGACGTTAGAGATCCCACACACTATTTGAAAAGAGTAGGCTATGGACTTCCCGGTGTCTGGTGTTTCCGTCAGCAATGTGGTCGGCTTGGTGTAATCTTCTGAATGAACTACTAATCGATGAGATCACGTAAAAGTAAAAGGCAGTTGTCACATTGCAGGCCGAGTCCAAGTGCTGAACTTGTAAACTAAACTTATCAATAAATCATTATCCATGCGTCATCGATGAAAAAACTATCGTTGTTCGAGTCAAGTGGGCGTAGTGCACCTTGGTTGGTGTGACTTCGTCTGAGTTGCTTGAGTGAGTGCTTAAGAGGTAGCGCCTTCTCTAAACTCCGTCTGTAAGTAATACATCTGATATGATATAATAATAATAATAATAATAATAATAATAATAATAATATAGATTTAGCCAAGCCTAAAAGCGGAGCTCCAGGGTTATTTATTTTTAAAAGTTAACTTGGCTTGAGCCAGCGATCCAATCAAAAACCGGTACCTGGTCAGCAGTAAACTTTAAAAAAGCTGACCCGATGAGCTCTAACTTGAGCCCGCGATATGGTCACGTGATACTGGTTAGCGGATACCTTGTTTTGGGTTGCACCACAGAGTTTCACATTGACGTACGGCCGTACGGTGACCAAACCCAAATCTTCTCGCACAGATGGGTTATCATATGTTTTTATCAATGGTGCTCCGCGGAGCTCCGGTAATAATATTGATAATGATGATGATGATGGTAATAATAATAATAATAATAAGCTATGCTTCAGAGGACGTAACTTTCCCTATATCTTTGTTTCTTTCAGTTAATGCTCCCTACATTACAGAAAGGACAGGGTCATCTCCAAGTGCCACAGCGCGACTCACCCGATCACGACTGGATAACAAACAACCGTGGAGAAACTATTTCCATTCAGAACTCCGAACAAGTTGTTATTGTCAATGAACAGGTATCAAATGAAAGCAAAGTTGACCCGTACAATGCGGCTTGGGCTTTGGGAAGCGTGATTTTTCTCTGTTTAATTCTTGGCGGTGTGATGCTTTATACGCAAATTTGGAAAAACAGGGACCATTGGTGGAGAATCGAAGACTACAACAGCAACACGAAATTCAGTCTCATGAAAATGAAAGGGCTTCGATGTAAGCCAAGAACGTTTGCTAGCAAAAGAACGTCAGGCTACTCGCGTTTGCTGAATTCCATCCCAGAAGAATTGGACGATGATATTTAAGAGGGATGCAACTTAAAGACGGAGACATCGATGAAAGGGGTCACTTCAGGCTCTGTTTTTGTTCGAATTTATTCAAGCACGACTGATTATCCAAGATGGCGATCACCAAACAGCAACACAGAGACGGAAGCCTTAAAAGATATTTACAGGGATAGAAAAGTGACAGGGGATTAAAAAAAAAAAAAAAGAACGACGTGTGCATGTGTCTTCGCGTTCAAAGTCGATCATGATCAAATGGTTCATTTTTTGAGTTATTCAGTGATCTGAATACTGGAATACATTTGGTTTAAGCTGGCTTCACACAATGACAAAAGCACAACCGCAAGAAAAGTGGTATACGCATGCGCAGTGAGCTTTAGAACCAAAGAGCTGACAGAGAAGATTTGGACCCTATTCAGTTAACTTCAAGGGGAAATGATTATATGGTACGATTATCCACAGGGTATGCACAATATTTTCAGTGGTTGACACACCGTGAGCATAAATTTCGTGCATTCAACGACCTTACGTGTTTTCAGTAATAAAAAGCTTTAAAACGAAAACACAATGAACCCGCTATTAGACAAGATGGGTAAACACAACTACATTACAGTATTTAAAGTCGAAGTGTTGCAAACGGAAAAATCATGTATGTTCTAACTGCTTTTCCGGCATTGATTGAACAAATAGGTCGGAATATTTATTTTTGTATAGTTAATATATTATCTTCAAATTAAAATAACGTTGAAGGAAGCTTTCAAATCTATTGCCTTGTTTAATTTAATCGAAAGTAGAAAATGTTTAAATATTGTTTGTATTTTGATGCGAATTCTTTGCTTGGTTCATGACTGAGTGAGTGTCCCAAGACTTTTGCCTCTGGTCAGTGGCAAAAGTAGTTATTGGGACGCTTATGCCAGGATGGGGCTGAAAACCTCTCAGAAGTCATAAACTAAGCATAACCCCCTATTTCCCCCCTCCCCAATCAATGTTGAAAGAGACAAGGAAATGTCTGTTCACTGTTGGCAACATTGTTCTTGGGGGGAAAGGGGTAGGGAGGGAGGGAGGGACAATTATTAAAACTCTGTAAGAAAACCAACTTCAAAGAGTGAGTGTCCCAAGCCTTTTCCTACTGATTGTTTGTTTCTACTTAGAGGGGTCAATATATAAAAAGTGAGAGCTACTGTATGTCATGCAAGGGCACTTCTATTATTGTAGTGGAAAGAATAAATGATTCAGTGAGAAGAGCTAGAAAATCCTGTCCCGAAGAACCCTGTGGAGATCAAAGGCAGGAAATCTGGGGAGGAACCAAGGCTTGACTTCAAAAGAATTTGGAGGGCATCTCACGAAGACTGCACAGTGTTCAATTACATGAAAATAGCATTAAACGATTTAATAGGGAGTTCAAGCAAAGACCATTACTGCGGAAAACGTCATTCCAAAATATAACTGAACGCAAGTATTTTGCTTCTTGTT
Source organism: Montipora foliosa (assembly GCF_036669935.1). Lineage (NCBI taxonomy): Eukaryota > Metazoa > Cnidaria > Anthozoa > Scleractinia > Acroporidae > Montipora > Montipora foliosa. The sequence continues at coordinate 50,349,457 of NC_090879.1, forward strand.
CACCTTGTACAATAAGAGCAAACTATCCTGAACTGAATGGGTACGAACGGTTTTAAAGTCAAAACAGAAACTGAATGGTTCATTGTCATATGCTCACGTTGTCGTCACAACCTAAAATCTGGTGATTTCACGTTGTTGTTTCGTGGAGTACGGTAGAGAAATGCACGGAAATTCGTGCTGCACGTGCAGCATGAGTATTTTTCCTTCTTAACCAATAATATTCTGGCTTTATGGCGTTGCCGTAGCCGTCGTCTTTGCTTAAACTTCCTAATGACAAGCAAAGGGAAAAGAAATTCACAACGAACCGGTTGTTTTTATAGTTAGTGGTAACGCTTTCCTATGTACTAACCGTCGATACCCATCAACCCCACGGCAAGAGCCCAGGCTTTGTCGTATCTCGTCCCGACAAAATAACAATTTCGACCTCATTCGGGCTTCTTCGTCAGAAAAAAACACGAATTGCTCTTTTTGATTGTTTTTTTTTTAATTCAGAATGGCAACATCTATCATGCGCGTATCATCATTAGCAGGTGTCCCTAGATATTCTTCTTCGTGTCTGCCTTGACGTCATATGCATGATTTGAGACTGGCCCGGATTACTCGAAGCATGGTTTGCGATAACCAGCGTTAAATATCATCGAAACCTATAGGTTTTAATACCTCTTAACCAACAGTTAGCGGTAACTAGGCTTCGAGCAACCGGCTTCTGCATGGTGTCAAGATTGGAAAATGAGGTACTTTGCAATCGGAAAGCTAGCAAGCTAGCGGATGCTCACCAAATCTGGCTCATCCTCGGTGTAAAAACCTGTGAAACTCACAGATGACGTAACACAAAGGAAAACAAAAGAGCAAAAAAACATCAAACAATAACCTAACCCCACCACGAGCTAACAAAACAAAGAAAAAGTTTCACAGGTTTTTACATCGAGGTAAACCCCCAAATCTAGAGCTCGATTCGAAGACAATTTACATCAGCTTTTTGTTTGCTCTAGTACCCCACCCTTTGAGTCAAAACACGCCATCCTCAATATATCTTTTTTTTCCGTATGAAAAGATACAATAAACATATGCAACTGGATCAGATGGAGGCAACCGATTGTTAAAAATAGATTTGACATAAATAAGCATACATTACGTGTGGCGGAAAGAAAGTCACGTGTAAAGAAGGACTTGTCTGAGTTTTGATCGATCGTCGGATCGCTTCGAGTGTCAAGTTGAGTATTGAGTTTTAGATTTCAACGTGTTCAAGGCCTGAAACGGTCGAGTGAAGTGGTAATTCGTATGGAAAATTGTAAAGAGATCATTCACCAGGAAATGAATTAAATATATCATAAAGATTCATTACATGGTCCTTCGAGCCGGATGAAATACAAGAAGGAGTAGAACAACAAAGCTGTTGCCGTCATCGAAGGATTTTTTGAATTGGAAAAAGGCGAAGTCTACTCAAAAAGGGTGTTTATGGACATAAAGCGTCATGAATGTCGACAAGAACAGGAAAATACGAGATGCACACAGAACCTTTGTGTACAAAACAGTGGGGAATGTGGAGAAAATTTTGACAGAACACGTGGGAGATTTAACGTCGTTCAGGGAAAAGTTAACGGCTCTGAAAGCCTTGTTGATCGAAAAATTGGAAACGACAAAAAAGCTGGATGAAACAATATTAGAGCTGACCAAACCAAAGGAACTGGAGAAAGAAATAGAAGATTCTGGTGAGTTTTGTGAGCACGTTTACAGTATTTTAGCGAAAATCGATTTGAGTTTGGAGAAAGGGAAACATGGCGAACACACACAGGCCCATGCGACAAATCAGGAAAATAGTATTACCAGAAATACCGAAAGCGCAAAAGTGAAACTACCTAAACTCGAACTCAAATCATTTTCGGGAAATTACCAAGAATGGCAGGGTTTCTGGGACACATTTCAATCTGCTGTCGATGGAAATACTGGCATCTCGGCCATTGAAAAATTCACCTATCTGAAGAGTTGTGTAACAAGCAATGCTGAATCCGCAATTGCTGGACTGCCTCTGACCGCAGGCAATTATAAAGTAGCCATTGACATTCTTAAGGACCGATTTGGTAAACCGCAGTTGCTGATATCAAATTATATGGATGCCTTATTGAAACTTCCATCTGTCAATTCAGTGCATGAAACAAAGAAATTACGTGAATTGTTTGACAAGATTGAAATCAACATTCGAGGTTTGAATGCGTTAGGAGTTGAATCACGGTCCTTTGGGAATTTATTGGTCCCAGTCGTGATGGAAAAAATCCCCTCAGAGTTACGATTGGTTGTAAGCCGTAAGTTTGGCAGTGAGGAATCATGGAATCTTGATGCCTTGTTGAGTGACTGAAAACTGAGTTGGAAGCCAGGGAAAGATGTACTGCAATGAAAACAAGTGGTGCAAATGCCAATACACCCAGGTTTGAACAGTACAAAGCAAGAAGCAAACAACCCCATTCTGCCTCTGCCCTTTACACAGGCAGTGAGGAATTTACTCAACAATGTGTTTTTTGCAAGAAGAATCACAAATCCATTAACTGCATGACCATCACTGAACCGAAAGCTAGGAGAACAATACTGAGACGAAATGGCAAGTGTTTTGTGTGCCTGAAGGGTGGCCATATCTCCACAAATTGTCCGTCAAAGGCAAAATGCTTTAACTGTGAAGGTAGACACCATGTAACCATTTGTGAAAGAATAAGGAACATTCCAACATCCAGGAATGTAGTTAGTGACGAGGCAACACCACATGGATCTGGATCATCTCAAGATAGGAGCAGAGAAGCTGGAACTTCAGCAATGCACGTAAGCAACAATGCCAACTCTGTGTTGTTACAGGTAGCCCAATCCTTTGTTTGCAGACCAGATAACCGACAACTTGGATTGATGCCCACGTGATATTTGATTCCTGTAGCCAGAGATCATACATAACCAGTAAGGCATGTGAACAATTGAACCTACCAACCATTGGTAAGGAGACACTTTTGATCAAAACATTTGGAGATAACTCAGCCTCTGTGAAGAAATGTGATGTTGTGCAATTGTGTGTCAGAACATTGGATGAAATGAATGTGTATATCACCTCATATGTTGTACCAGTAATTTGCAGCCCAGTGTCCAATCAACGGTCTCGAACCACGTTGGAATGCTACCCCTACTTGCAGGGTCTACAACTTGCATGTGATACAAGTGATTCTGTCAGTGTTGATGTGCTGATAGGAGCAGATTATTACTGGTCGTTCTTTACTGGGAACATCATTAAAGGAGATCCTTATGGACCAGTAGCCCTTGAAACCAATTTAGGTTGGGTTTTATCAGGACCAACTGTGTGCTCAACATTGACAAGGTCATGCACTGTGAATCTGAGTTCCACGCATGTGCTAAAGATAGAGTCTACAGAGATAAGTGATATGAAGGATGATCTGCAGAAATTTTGGGACTTAGAAACTTTGGGCATTAAGGAACATGAAACTTCAGTCTATGACAAGTTTTCAAATGACATCACATTTACTGGAAAGAGATACCAGGTCAAGTTACCATTCAAGGATAATCACCCCATGTTACCAGACAATTATACAGTGGCATTGCGTAGACTGACAACAACAATCAAGAAGCTCAAGAACCAACCAGAAATTCTGAAGCAGTATGATGGTGTGATTAGAGAGCAACTGCACAGTGGTGTGGTTGAAATGGTACCACAAGATCAAATACCACCGCCTGGAGATGTCCACTATCTTCCACACAGGACAGTAGTGAGACTTGACAGAGATGCAACTAAGGTGAGAGTTGTGTACGATGCCTCATCTAAAGTGTTTGGGCCTAGTTTAAATGACTGTCTGCACATTGGACCTTCTCTTAATCCCTTGTTATTTGACATTTTGCTGAGGTTCAGAGTCCATGAAGTTGCCCTAACTGCAGACATCGAGAAGGCGTTTTTGAACATTGAGATTGATCCTGAACACAGCGACTTTGTGAGATTTTTATGGGTTGAAGATCCGACTAAGGAAAGTCCAGAAGTCATGGTACTACGTTTTGCACGTGTGGTATTTGGTGTAAACTCAAGTCCTTTCATTCTAAATGCCACAATCAGACACCATTTGAACACATGTTTGCCAGTGGACAGTGCACTTGCAAGAGAGCTGTTGAAGTCTTTATATGTTGATGACTATGTGTCTGGAAATGGTGACGTGGATAGTGCGTTCAAATTGGCTAAGAAGATAAAGCTCTGTCTTAAGTCAGGAGGCTTCAATATGAGAAAGTGGAGTAGCAATTCAGAAAGTCTGCTGAAATCATTGGAACAAGATGAAGCTTTCAGTGATGACTTTGAAAAGAGCAATGGACCTAGAGTAGAAGAAGAAGACGAAAGCTTCTCTAAATCAGTTTTCAAGCAAAGTACAGAAAAGGAGCAAAAGGTTTTGGGAATGCTTTGGAACCCAACCCAAGATGAACTGATTTATGATCTGAACAAGACATTGGGAGATGTAGATGCCCAACCAGCCACAAGAAGATTGATTCTCAGTACAGCTACAAGGTTTTTTGACCCCTTGGGGTTGATAGCTCCGGTCATTCTTCCATTTAAGATGATGTTTCAGAAACTTTGCAAGGCTGGAAAAGACTGGGACGAGTTGGTCGATGCTGAGCTCAATCACCAGTGGCTGGCGACTCTATCGGATTTGAGACAGGCTGGAAGAGTGAGCTTTAAGAGATGTTATGCTAAGGGATTGAGTGGAGACAAGGTCAATTCAGTCCAACTTCACTGTTTTGCTGACGCATCGGAAAAGGCTTATGGAGCTGTGGTCTACATGAGAGTAGAGTATGAGGCGAGGGTGGAATGTCAGATAGTATCTTCGAAGACAAGAGTTGCACCATTAGCTAAACAAACTATCCCTCGTCTGGAGTTGCTGTCCAACTTAACTGCGACCAGATTGTTGAACAGCGTGAGTCAAGCATTAGACGACGTAAAAATTGACGATATTTTTAACTGGACAGATTCCATGATTTCGCTGTGGTGGATCACAAACACTGAAAAGGAGTACAAGCAGTTTGTCGAGAACCGAGTGGCCGAAATTCGAAGGAATTCACGCCCTGAGCAGTGGAGGTACTGTCCCACAGCAGACAATCCAGCTGATATAGCGTCCAGAGGAATCAAGTCTACTGAGTTGAAAGAAAGTAGCCTGTGGTTACGTGGACCCGACCTCCTGTCTAAGAGTAGTGAGCCGTGGCCAGTTCAACCGACAGTTGTACAAGCCAGAGAAGATTTAAGCGAACTGAAATCCTTTAAACCAGCTGTTTCCAGCTTAGTCACCACGTGCGTTGAAGGGAAGGAAGAAGAAGCGAGTCTAGATAACTTAATCAATCTTGAGAACTTTAGTTCTTTAACCAAGCTTCTAAGAGTGACTGTGTTGGTTGTGTTGTTTATTGAGAAATTGAAGAGGACGAGGTCCCGAGAAGGAACAGAAGAAGATTTTACGAAATTGTACAGACAAGCAGAGATGTTGTGGATTAGGCACGTTCAGCAAGAGATCCTAAAAAGCGACAAGTATCCTTAGATGAAGTCATCATTAGGACTTTATCGAGACGAAGAAGGGATACTACGATGTCGAGGAAGAATAGGCATGTCTTCCCTACCGTACGATACACGATTTCCGATACTGTTGCCGAGAAGTCAATATTTCACTAAGTTGGTGATTCTCAAGTGCCATGATCAAGTGATGCACAATGGAGTGGCAGAGACCTTGGTTCAAGTTAGGTCACGGTATTGGATTGTGAAGGGCAGACAAACGGTGAAGAGTATAATCAACAAGTGTGTACTGTGCAAGAAACTTGAAGGTCGTCCATATGGAACGCCACCTACCTCTCAACTTCCAGGGTTCAGATTGTCCGACAAATTTGCATTTACAAGTATAGGAGTTGACTTTGCGGGCCCTGTTTATGTCAAGGACATTTATCACAAGAGTGATGATATGAACAAGGCATACATCGTGTTATACACTTGTGCCTCCAGTCGTGCAGTTCATCTCGACGTCGTCCCGAGGTTGACAACCGAAGCTTTCGTGAGAAGTTTTAAAAGGTTCATTGCCAGACGAGGTGTTCCAAATCTTGTAGTGTCAGATAATGGATCCACTTTCAAGAGTGAAGAGCTGAAGAAGTTGCTAGCAGACCACCGCATAGAATGGAAATTTAATGTCGCGTTAGCTCCTTGGTGGGGAGGATTTTTTGAACGTCTCGTTAGATCAACTAAACGCTTTCTCAAGAAAACCTTAGGAACCGCGAGAGTCAGCTATGAAGAATTGCTCTCTGTTGTTGTGGAAATAGAGGGAATACTGAATTCACGACCTCTCACGTACGTGGATGATAAATTACGAAGTCCGTTGACGCCGTCACAATTGGTTATTGGTCGTCGCCTGTTGAGTAAAGAAGAGAAAACTCCCTCGGAAGCGCCTCAGACCAGAAGTGAATTGTCAAGACGTGCGAAGTATCTGACAACTGTTCTGTCCCAGTTTTGGAGACGTTGGCAGAAGGAGTACTTGACAGAGTTACGTGTCCATCATAATTGCCAACTGAAAAACAGGCAACCAACTGTCAATGTAGGAGACGTTGTTTGCATTCACAAGGACAGGACGCCGAGACTATTTTGGAATATGGGAGTGGTCAAACCCCTCATTACAGGACGAGATGGATTTCACCGAGCAGCAGTGGTGAGAACTCGAAGTGGAGATCGAGTAATCGACGTGACAAGACCCTTAAAGAAGTTGTTTCCTGTAGAAACTGATTAGGAGTACATGAACGTCAGAAAGGGAACACTGATTTTCCAATTACCTTTGTGGGAAACGCTGAACAAGAGCACGTAGCTGAACATTAAGGATTGCAAAATAACCAATGATGAACCCTCTCTTTTTTTTTTCTGTTTCTGTCGCTACGAACTTCAGTTGTTGATTGACCCTTGTCAATCAAGGAGGGGAGTGTGTTAAAAATAGATTTGACATAAATAAGCATACATTACGTGTGGCGGAAAGAAAGTCACGTGTAAAGAAGGACTTGTCTGAGTTTTGATCGATCGTCGGATCGCTTCGAGTGTCAAGTTGAGTATTGAGTTTTAGATTTCAACCGTGTTTAAGGCCTGAAACGGTCGAGTGAAGTGGTAATTCGTATGGAAAATTGTAAAGAGATCATTCACCAGGAAATGAATTAAATATATCATAAAGATTCATTACACCGATATTATGTCAATAGGGAGTTAAATTAATTAAAGCAAGGACAACGCCAGGCAATGTCGACGAAATCACCATTTCAAAATACAACTCAGGAACCTATGTTCACATGTGGGTTCCTGGTGCTATCGCTGGCATTTCGTTATTTCATCTTTTTCACGTTGCACTATCTTGTAAGTGGATTGCTATTGAACTGTTTCAAGAGAAAGATAGAAAACAGTTCGTTGTTGTATGCTCAAGTTGAGTAAAATTTGGTCATTTCACGTT
>NC_090879.1:50366940-50386940 GCF_036669935.1 Montipora foliosa
CAAATCATGACAGCGACGAGGAAGAAGCTTCGCAACTCCAAGAAGACGTCCAAATGAACAACAGCTCAAGCTCGACGCAAAGCCATGAAAATATCGTCGATACAGAGCAAGGCTCAGCCGATTCGCCTGCGTCTTCTGAGTCAAGGTCAAGTTCAAATCAATCGCCTACTAATGCAAACGAAGTGACAGAGGTGGTAAACCCAAAGAAACCAACGGCATCTGCATTGAAGACAACAAAGCGTTCATGGGCAGCAGCTAATCGCCATAACGGAAGCACAAAAGAAGACATTGATCTGGCAATGATGCAAATTGCACAAGAACTCTTGCATGAACCATCAGAAAAGACTCCATCTGTTGATGACGATGATGAAGAAATGCTTTTTGCAAGAAGCTTTGCAAAAAGACTTAAAAAACTCCCAGAAAGAGCAAAGGCGTTTGTGAGGATTCAACTAGAACAGATAATGTTCCAAGCAGAATTTGCACCAGCTCAACAGTACCCTGCTCCAGTCAACGCAATGCATATGGGCTATAATCACACAGACTATCAACCACAGTATGGGCATCATCCTTGTAATTCTGATTGCACCCCAAACCTACAATCACTATAATGTTAGGTTTAGAGTTTTGATTGTATAGCTCATACAAATCATCAATTTTTACCCTCTATTATAACTGTTTCTACATGTATGAACATTGTTGGCAGAGATTGAAGTATATGACAGCATAAACAGACTGAGATACCAAGATATGCTATTTTTTATAAAGATACATGATTGTATACTATACACAAGATTATTTTCCCAATAATTCTAGTTACTGTTTCTACAATGTAAAGGTATGGACAGGTGCACATTTATTTCTGTAAATATTCAAATTTTGAGGCTATTGTCGGGTGATGTGGTATGGTACGCTAATTCACCAATTGCAGGAGAAAATTATAAGTGTCAGCCTCTGGTTGGTTAATTTGCATGTTATCCCACACCACCTCACAATAGCTTGAAAAATTTCATATTTACAGAAATATAGTAAAGGAGTTTGATATCCATAATACAGTGCTCAATACATGGAAGTCAAGCAGAATTTATATTATGAGGTAAGAATCAATTAGATTATGCATGTATCCCTGCAAACCTGTTTCGTGGTTGTAGGGGTAGACCCGTAGTCTAGCTCTGCGTAGTCGAGCTCTGTGTAGGAATGTGATCTGTCTCATATGGTTTAGGGGCCGACATTTCTCTCCCTTACTGCCGTACCGGAAGGAAGGTCGGTATCTGAAAGCTGCGAAGGGCCAACTGGGTCCAAAAGCGATCGCACGGACCGAAACCCCGGGATGACTCGTTTGGTTCGAAGCTCCAGCGCCATCTGTAATCCTGTGTATTTAACAGCTATGCTGATGTTGCAGTCAAATCCGGTCTCAGGTTGAACCCTTTTTTACCTAGGTTAAAATGGTGATCCTCATTTTATCTGGGTTGAAAATGCACTCTACTTAGTAGCTATCAACAGAGATTAACCAAAATTTTAAGAACATGCTAAGAACATACCAAGTAGGAGAGTCAATTTAAAACGTCGTTTTTTCCCATTTATTTGTTTTTGTGAGTCGTATAAAGTTTATAAATAGAAGTACAAAAAATCTAATATGATGACAGTTCACTCAAATCACAGTAGAGGAGACTGGTTATGAAAACCGGCGAACTTCGAAGAGCGAAACAATAGCTTTGTGTCTGCTGTTGAGCCAGCACATCACGTGACAACATCTTCAGCGGCAAAATGCTTCTCACAAGTGAAAACTCTATCATTTTTTATCAGCTCCTTGAAACTGGTCCAAATCTCTCGTCTTTTTAATTTCTCCAAGCCATTCGTCCCTCCACTTTGCATACGATTCGTCTTTCGCCTTCGGCAACTTCCATATACCGATTCCTTTCTTTCTGCGACTCGATCCGCAGCCAGATACTGCGCAGTTTTCTCCCGGCATAATTCCTACTTAAAACTCTAATATCTATCTTTCGAGACAGGCAGAAAACTTGAGATAAACAAGACTACTCACGATTCGCCATTTTGTTTGAGTGTGCAGGGTCAAGATCACGTGTCCAAGCGAAAACCATAACAAAGACATAGTCCTTTGAAGTTCGCCGGTTTTCATAACCAGTCTCCTCTACTAACTATGCTCAAATACTTAGGGACTTTTCTAACATTAACCGTGAATGTGGTTCCTTGTTGCATGATAGACTGAATAACAACTCAGTTTGTAGTCGAACTTCATAGTATACCACACAACGAAGAACGTTTTCAAACTAAAATAGCACAAAAAGAACGTTCATCCTAAGCCCCAAAATTACACGTTCTTATTAAAAAAGAGTGTATTCGAGAAAAAGGCAACGCCACCTTAAAATGTCACCCGTGCAATAAAAGCTATTTTGCTATAGTGTCATCTTGTTCGCGATGGACAATACATATGACAAAGGTTGTGAAATTGACAGAGAAAGCAAAGAAAGGATTTCTGTACTGTCGTGTGTTTACCAGCCATTTATAAAGAACCTTAAACTGAATCTAGCCAGTTTCACTTTGTTGGTTTGCAAATGACACCAGCAAGAAAAGTGTACCAACTGTAAAACCGCGCTTGCAGGAAAATTGCATTTCCGGACATTGCTCCTTTAAGCCACCGTTTTGTGGTGATGCCAATGACAATTGGCAAACAATGTTTTTCTTACTGGCCACGGTCTCTTTCGGAAAGTGACGTGAGCTGTAAGGCTTATGTCTAGAACAGTTGCTCTTCCTTTTCATTAACCGAGTACCCATTGTACAGTCATTTTTGCTATAATCATATATATTCTTTCTGTAATCGTTGTATACGAAGATAACGATGATGATGACTCGGTAAGGTAAGGTGAGGAAAGATTTATTAAAATCACATCGCAGCCTGTAGGCTGAATTACGTAACATTTACATACTAATATTTACAACAAGAATTAAAACAATTTACAATAATGGTTAAAATATAATACAGATACAAGCTATATCTAAAAGGAATCTAGTAAATAATAACCAATTTAATGAAACTTAATTACATTTCTAAAATTGATTCCAAAATTGATTCGCTTGGCGGGCCATTGTGTGAGTAAAGGAGTTCTTTGCCCTATTGGTGCGGACATATGGCACTTCGTAAGGGCGATAGTTTCTTAATTTATACCTTGGATTCTTACATAATGGCGGAAGTAAGCTGTTCAGCCTATGGTCTTCATTGGATTCCATGCCATGAAAAAGCTTATCACTTAGTTAATCAATATGATCACATGCATTATTGTAGCTCGTGAAGGGCATAATAATTGAAATCGTTAATGAGATACTGCGGCAAGGCGTTGTAAAATACCTAAGATGAGAATGATAATAATGATGATAATTACTGGGTTGCCGTATGGCAATCCCAGTCGGAAAATGGGTAGATTTCTCCGTTTTATTATTTTCCGTGTCGGTAAAAGTCTTGCCTGTCACTCTCCTGCTAAGTGGTGTCTTTGTGCATAGAGCCTTCTGCGTGTATTTTCTTAGGATCGAGAGGGTAGTGGGAATTGCGTAGGTTTCTCTAGTGGACACAGTAGAACGATTAACTTAACCGGCAATGGCGTCAAAAGTCGTGTAACGCGAATGGCGTTTTAGTGGATCTTTGAACAAAATATACCCTTATGAAGCTCCTTAAAAGCGACGAGTAATGGACTTCGATAACAATCTGTCTCCCGTCGAGCCGTCTTTTACCAAGTGTGCTGTTATGTGAAACACTGAAGATTCGTAGGGCAGCGATAATAGTGAATTCAAAGACTAGACCAGGTGGATTGGATGGAATTTCAAGCGTTAAAATCGCTGAAAAGGTAAAATTATTTTCGGAGCGATGCAATTGCGTGTCTTAAACAGATTTTCCTTTGATCTCACATAATTGTGTTTTCCCTCAAAATATTGGCTTCTTTTCGCTTTCGCTCGAACATATTTACCTTTATTACATGTCCAGTGAATAGTTTTATCCTCTGGGATGAATTTTCCGTCGAAAAATCGGTTATTGGGTGGTTTTTGGCAAACAGAGGTTAATTATTCGTGATGCGATCGCTTCCGTTGCCTTTCGCAACGGGTCGCAAATTTGACACTTTTATCGCATTATCACATCACACATTGATCGCTAATCCGATTATTCCTAAAAATCTAAAAAATATTCGTGCCTCATCAGTTTTCGGTCGAATTTATGTCCAAGAAAGCAGATAAATTGCAGAAAATTTTAGTTTTGCATCCAAAAATTCGTAATCAACGCTAAAATGATCAAATTTTGCCTGGAAAACATATTTTACTGTTATTTTTATTAAATTTTTTCGTTTAACTTTCGCTTTTATCAAATGCTTCAGTTGTCTGTAAATAAGTTATACGCTGTTGGAAATATGTTTTTTTAATTACCTTTTGCTTTGTTTTTGCAAGCCGGTAATCGGCCCGTGGGAATTAGGGGAGAATAATGCCCTACATTCATGATGATACCATGGTGGCAACGATGACGACCACGATGATAAAATGATGAGGAGGACTAGAATATTTACGCCGCCGTCTATGAATTGGCGTTGCGATGATTTAAACACATTTCATCGGCGTTAATGTTATCGCTACGGTCTTTGCGGCAAAACCGGACCTGCTTTAAAACCTGTTGCAATCCTCGGCGATATCTATCATTGAATACGAAGTAAATGAGGGGAGTTATGGCAGCATTTGAAAACAAAACAAAATGTACAGCGAATCCAAATTGATTCATGTTACACGGCATTTCCCATTTCCACACAAAGTAAAACAACATTCCGTACACAAACAGTGGCAGAACACAAAGCGCAAATGCAATAGTTATAGCGCAGATGTTTGAAATGACCTTTACGTTTTCTTTGTAAATTCTGAGTTGAAGCCTTGATTTGCTATAAATTGTGAGTCCTTGAATTCTCAAACTCCTTATGATTCGAGTGTACAAGAGTGCTAAAGTCAAAAATGGAGCAATCACTACGAGAACCAAGACAACTACAACGTAATCTTCTTCGGCTTTTTTGGGATCAGAGAACATTTTTGGCTCCCAGCTGAAAATGCAATATGTTGTGTTATTGTTGGAACTAAGACGAATAATAAAGAAATAAATGCTGTGTAAACTCATCGACACCACCCATACCAGTGCGATAACAATTTTACATCGTTTTGGGGTTATTATGGCGGGGCGATATGGAAAACAATTCCGCGATATCTGTCGACAGCAATGACGACCAAGCTCTGGATCGAAACAACCAATGAAGTGTCTTGGAAAAAATAGATCAGCTGACAAAAAATCAATCCCACAGATCCTTCAATTAGCCATCTTCGAGGACCGTTTGCGATTTCGGAGATTTTCATCGGCACGGCCAACACTGAAATAGAGAAATCCGATACGGCCATATTTGCGATGAGATAGTTTACAGTTGTCTGCATCCGTCGGTTCCTGATCACAGTTGCAATGATGACAGAGTTTCCAAAGAAAGAAACGATCGAAACTATACTGTAGGCCAAGATCTTGATGATCTTAACCTCAAGTTTATCTTCTGTGAGAGAAGGACATTGTTCTGGTTCAGCAGCAGTGAAGTTTTCCATGGTAACTAAGATGGCATTAGAGGAGAAATTTAATGCCATTACTCTGGTTTTTTGAAGTCGCCTTTGCCTCTCCGTACACCTGAGCCACTCAACTCGTAGCAAGAAAGTACACCACACTATCAACCACTGTACTGTTCTCACGCAAATTACCTTGAGGTGATTTTGAGAGAAAGGTGTTTTTTCTGTCTCTAGAATCCAACAGTATTGAAGGAACTCTAAGATGAAGAAGAAATCCTTCGGTTTTAGGGATATTAACTTCTCAAACTCCCCCCGACAAAGCAACAATGCAATTCTGATTCTGACTGCATCTTCTTTTTATCCCGCTGGTGGCAGCCCAGGTTTTATAGCTGGTAAAACTACATTCAGCGCACCTCCCACAGGTTCTATTGGCGTCGATTAATTAGTTGTTGTAGCTGCGAATTTTTATCTCCAGATGTCTTCGTATTTATTTAGTCGCTTCAACATTGCAAACTTGCGTTAGATATATTTATTCAGCCAAGCGAATAAGGTTGTTGCCTGCAGCTCAGTGCTACTGAAAACTGCCAAATTGAAAAGACCCCGGTGATGACTTAAAAGGCAATCTTGAGAAACTAAAGTCGTAAAAAAACTAAATTCCACAGTTTTTTGTCCTTCGAAAGATCAATAATGGACTAATAGAAATTCTGTCTATTTCAGCCGGTTTGAATTATTAAAAATGCGGGGCTGTATGAATATTTTACAACACAAAATTTGATAAATACGACTTTTTCAAGAACGTTTCAATTCAAATCGGACATTTTGACCGTTCGTGTACGCTTTATTGAAGATATAAGGAGAAATCAATGTTTATATCTGCGTAGGCGTATAAATGTGTTGCAAGCACCACGTATTTAAATTTTGTGGACGTCATTGAATGAACACCATGTCATCCTTCGAGGCAATCGCAGGTTTCCTGGAGCAAACAACACGAAATTAGCGGATTGTGACATATCTTTCCGCGTTGCCCTTGCAATAACTCTAAGCGAAATTGATCATTGCAGCTGAGAGAAACTAAAGCAGTTGCGTAAGAAGACCTGTTTGTTTTTTTTTTTCAGGCTTCCTTCGCAACTGCTAACAGAGTGAGTTGCTCTCATCTGACAGCATCCCGAAATTCAGTTGGCTTTTAGTTGAACATTCACGTCACCGCATGCTTCCAAAAATTGCTTACTTGGATGTCAGATCGCGTGATCGACATGATTTTTTAAATTACAGAGATCCAACGAAAATAATAAAGAGATAATTAAACCACCCACTGCCGATTCATAATGAGGCTTGGTTTCTTTAGGCGTCAACAGTCTTCAGCTCTCCAAAGCAGGCAGAATGTAAGCAATTTCATGGCAGAAATCAGCACATAAATTTACCTCCAGATGGCGATACACTGTTTATTTACTGGTATAAGACAGACTTCTTTCATTCGTGGTTTAGGCTGGCTTAGTGAGATTACCAATGGACTTATATCGACTGCCAGGGGCGCCTTTACATACTCATATCTCAAAACACCGTGTTAGCGACCACGAAAAAAATGCAATTGAAATGCCTTATGTAAATATCATTCCTATTACCATACTGTCATCTTCGGCTTTTTTGTCTGACTTGTTTGCTGAATCGTTTCGAGCAAACTCTATTTAAGGGCACTCTGTGCATAATCAAGTCGATTTACGGTTTACAGTATCCTGAGCAAACTTCATTTTAAAGATGACAGAACAAAGTAAAGATATGAAATGCCGGTTTTCAGTTCACATGTTTCAAGAGGTTTCACCATTTTTTAATATAAAAAAAACTATTGGTTGAGGCAGGTTATTGAGACTGCAGTAATTGCTGGTGAAAGGTGCAACTGCCATTTCACTGAGGTTGAGAATCCTGTCTTGAGGCGTTTGCTCTTTGCCAACAAATACGTCCAGGTGAAAAAGACAGTTGGTTCGGACGGTGGAGTAGAGTCGTTATGGCAACTGTTACCGCAGTCTCAACCAGTTAGAAACGAGTCCGTCCTTATAGCTTTCAATGAAGAAGACTTAGCCAAAATGACTACAGAAGGATATTAGCATTTATAAGTGCAGCGGTTATCGTCCTGGCCGTGTTTATTAGGAAGAGAGAGATGCAAGAGACAAAGACCAAGATCATGGGTCAGCCAACCGTGTGTTTTATTTATCGAAAAATTACTCCATTCTGATTGGCTAAGAGAAATGCAGTTTTCACGTAATATAGTGCAGAAAAACGAAAATTCGGTGCAAAAAGAAGTAATAACCAAGCATTCTGATTGATCAATGAGCAAACAAAGTCAGACTATTCAATCAATTTCGAACCCTGGATGGCGCAAATTTTTGTACAATTGTGTGATACGCGAGCGTTGTTTCAGCTAGACCATCTAGAAATTTTTCATGATATGTTTAATAAGTAATCATATGATTTTTCTAGTGCAATTTGGAATTAATAAGCACTTGTAAATTTTCTCATCCTACAAATATCATTCTCCACAAGTGATAAGAATAGATGGTAACGCCTTATTACAAAGCATTATGGGATTGAAATGCGGGCAAACATCGCAAAAATGTCTGTTTTTGTCCTCGTATTAATCCCATAGTGCTTTGGGCTCTAAATCGTGACGTCAATTGAAAAGAGTGCAATTGCACTCGCCCGTTTTGTTCATCTTTGACTGATTTTTCATGCTCATATATTTTTCAACTTTCTCATGCACATATATTCCAAATTGCACTCGCGTGTGATTACCTATACTATATGTCACTAAATGTGACCTCTCCGATGGAGGATATGTTGCTTACAAAAATAGGCACTGAATCGCGCGTGTGGAAAGACACAAACACTGAAGGCTCTTCTATCTGCAAACACCATAATCGGAGAAACACCGCCGAGGTGTTTCCGTGTGCTTCAGAAAAGCAAGAACGAATTTCATTGCCTGTTGCATGAAATGCTGTTTGTTATGGCTCTTAAACCACAATATTCTGTGAACTAGTACAAGTGATGTGTTTTTACGACAAAAATTTCTTCAAAAAACATCCGAACCTGTGCAAATGTTATTCTTAAAAGTCAAGCTTGGCTATAGAGAAGGTATAAGCTTATGATCTTGTTGACCGAGTAGGAGTACGAGGAGGGCTGGACGGAAAAATATTTGGCCCGAGGTTTAATAGCTCACGGACCTCACTGCGCTAGGGCCAAACAGTTTTCCTGTCCGGCCCACCTAAACTCAGTCGGTAAGCATTTTAACATATCGGCTCTTTACACTATTCATGAGCACTCAGAGGATGAAGTTGTGCCAAAAAAAGTTACAAATTTGCACAGAAAATTGTTCTAATATGTTGTTTGTAGTTGCTTTTCTGGATATAACTGAACTTGAATGTTTAGAAGGGACGAAATCATCTAAAATGGGATCGCACAGAGTACCCTGCGAGCAGAGTCTCTTTCGATCTTCCTAGATAAGTCGGGAAGAGGAAAGTAGACTCTGCTCGCCGCCTCCACATTCTTTGATTTGCCGCTCATCCAAAGAATTGGATGAGTCAGTCCAGTTTCGACTTGTCAAGCCTGTTTGTTTAATTTTTGCGCATGATCAATCGCCACGCGTCATCAATACTTTGAAATTTACAACAGCGTGGCAATTTTAACTGTTAGAATTCCCATGAGTTTTTCCTATATGTGTCGGTTACAGAAACTAGCCTGACAGAAACCTATAAATTTTTCAGTAAAAAAATAAAATGGCATTTTTAAGATATATGGACTATCTTGAGTTTCCAATGAAATGATTCCTTGATTGTCGTGTGTTTGCCCGAGTTGTTCGAAAATATTCCGACTTCTTCTTCTTCGTTTTGTGGCTACTGGTCACGCGTGACTGACACCGGATACATAAATTTTCAATTTTTAACGCATGCTCAATACAAAATGTGGAAGCGGCGAGCAGAGTCTACTTTCCTCTTCCCGACTTATCTAGGAAGATCGAAAGAGACTCTGCTCGCAGGGTACGCACAGAGCAGTACCTGTTCCTAACCGGGCCTTACGGCTTTTTCCGGCCCTCCTCGCCGAAATGGGTAAGGCCTTAACTTCATACGGGGATTTTCTCAATGGTTTTACAATGAAAGCGCGAGCGAGGCTGTAAGGAGCATATCATAATAAATCTTAATCTTGAACATACGCACGCTGAAAACTGTTTTCACTCGAATGAAAACGTCGAATGTGAATGTGGCGTCGGAAATTTCTAGATAAGATAATAAAGGTGGATTTCCACTGTCGCCACATTTTACGCGCGTGCACGTACGTAAACTTGAATAGGCCATTTTCGAAATATCAAATATTCATCTTGATAGTGAGGCAGTGAGGACAAAAACAATAGAAACACGTTGGAATGAATGTGAAAAATATTTACATATCATCCACTTTACTTTGTCTTTGTCCTCTAAACCTCTCTTTCAAGCTGAATTCTAATATATCGAAAAAGGCCTAATGGCTATTTTCACATTTCCCATGAAATACTTTGATTTCCCCCGAAATTTTGCACAAACCATCGTTTTTAAATGCTCTTGGGAATATGCAGTGTTCCCAAGAACATTTGGAAACAATGGTTTATGCAAAATTTAGGGGCTCCAAAAAGGCCAAATCTCGGATCCCGAAAACCCTATTGGGTACCCTCCTTAATGAGCGCATTTTGCAACATACAAAGAACATAAAAAGTACTAACAAACAACAGGCATAAGTTGATCCAACCATTTAAAGTAAAATGACCAAGCCTATTTCGTAATCGAAAAGTGCCCGGTGTTTTTTAGTTTATTTGTAAGTTGTATGTTAAATACAAATTGACTGCCTCGTTAATGAAACATTCTCTTTATATTTTTAACCCAGCAGAATGCATAAGAAGCCAGTCCAATTATTTCTGTCACGGAAATGCTTACCAGTTGATAAACAACAATTTTCACCAAGTGCAAAAATATTTGGACTGCATCGTGTGTAATTTTTTTGAGTGTGTAGGTACGTAGACCAAGTTTTTTTTTGTCAAAACAGACTCATATACGTGCAAAAGTTTTAAATTCAGTAGCCAGATCTTTTTGTTTTTCGATCATATCCGCTTCATGCTTCATTGATGCTTCAACACAACATTGTCACTTTTTATTCTTAGTTAACAATACGTACATACATACATACATACATACATACATACATACATACATACATACATACATACATACATACATACATACAAACGTACATACATAATATTTGCTTTTCCTTTTAGTATTTCTACTTTGCAGGGTGCCAAAATGGACAACAACATGTGATCACGGTAACAGAGTTTTCTTCTTTTCACCAAGCTAAGCCCGGCATCTACTTGGATGATGATTAGGGGTCGATAAAGGCATCCAGAGGCGTAACAGCCATTAAGTCAGTAAGCCAGGTCTCACTGAGAAACTTGTGGACATAATTACCTACCGAGAGAATATCTTCATCATTGTCGCAGCCTATCGCGGGACAAACAGAACAATCCTATATTAAGGACACAACTGATTTTATCAGTTTCATAGAGGAAACGGGCAGAGATAGGCCAAGATACAAGATACAGTAGCTTGTATGCACAATAAACCACAAGAAGAGGGAACGAACATAGTATGCAAGACTTAGGAAGAGTTCCACAATAATAATCCACCGATCCCAACACACTTCCGAAGGCAAATGCTTGGTTTAATCCTGAAAGAAAACTTTTTCCTGTTCAATGGGGATACCGATCTCCAAACACATGGAACCACTATGAGAACACCGATGGGAGTCTCTTTTGCTAATATTTTCATGGCGCAAATTGAAACAAAGTTAATACAACAAAGTGATGCCAAGCCAAAAATTTCGGTAAAAGAGATATTAATGTCAATAGGACAGAGATAAAACAGAGGTGGACCCTTTTATTAAACAAGCTAACAAATTCCACCCTCCCATGAAATTCACGGCCGTGATATCAGAGAACGAAATCACATGTCTCCTGGATGTTAAAACTCACAACAAGACGACTGAAACCTTTCAGTATTCACACTTCAACTCCTGCCACCCTCTAGGAGTTAAAAAAAGGCTTCATTATTTAAAGCTGAGGCAATGAGACTGCTTAGGACTAACAACATTTGAAGAGAGCCAAAATGTACCAGTGGTTTTCTCAGTGTTTTACAGACATCCGTATTTGCAATTAATTCACGAAAAAAGCCTTTTCGTGCGTTGATATTGAAGGAGTCACTGAGAAAGGAAATGTAAGGAAAGGAACTTTATTTAAGTGTCTAGTCGTCTGGAGCACTAATTGGGAACACTGTAAACTGAAATCAACAGTTAATGCAAATCAAGTCAAATGTTGATTTTTGAAGAGAGGGGAAAAGCGGAGTACCCGGAGAAAAACCTCTCGGTGCAGAGTAGAGAACCAATAAACTCAACCCACACATGACGCTGGGTCTGGGAATCGAACCCGGGCCACATTGGTGAGAGGCGAGTGCTCTCACCACTGCACCATCCCTGCACCCAAAGGGCGGTCTGGAGCTAGCTGTTTGATGCAGTGTGATCTGTCTCATATGGTTTAGAGGCCGACATTTCTCTACCTCACTGCCGTACCGGGAAGAAGGTCGGTATCTGAAAGCTGCGAAGGGCCAACTGCGTGCAAAAGCGATCGCACGGGTAGAAATTGAATCCCGGGATAACTCGTTGGTACGACGCTCCGGCGCCATCTGTAACCCTGTGTCTTCACCACCACACTACAACGACGAACATGCTCAACCCAATACAGCTCTTTTCATTTTGTATAAGTCAACTGACATCCAGATATAATAACCTGACCCTAGTTTTTCTTCAGGCTTTATTACGGCTCCAAAAAAGTTTCTTCACTTCATCTGAGTGAATATTCAACATAAGTAAAATGAGGATCACCAATTTAATCTTGGTAAAAACGGATTTTGCCAACAACAGCTATACTGATGTTGCAGTGTCACATCCGGTCTCAGGTTGAATCGTTTTTTAGTTAATTTAAAATGGTGATCCTCATTTTACCTGGGTTGAATATGCACTCTACTTAGTTTAAAGCATCTATCAACGGAGATTAACCAAACGTTTAAGTACATACTAAGAACATACCCAGAAGGAGAGTCAATTTAGAACATCGTTTTTTCTCATTTGTTTATTTGTTTTTGGGAGTAGTAGTACGTCTATAAATACAGATACAAAAAATGTATTATGATGATAGTTAACTCAAATACTTAGGAGCGTTTCTAACATTGTGGTTTTCTTAGTGCATGATACATTGAATAACTAATCAGTTTGTATTCAAATGTTTTCAGGTCAATCAGGCTCAAATACTGAGCAAAAAAAGAACGTTCATCCTCAGTGTATTCGAGAAAAAGGCAACGCCACCTTAAAATGTCACTCGTGCAATAAAAGCTATGTTGCTATAGTATCACCTTCTCTCGCGATGGACAATGTTTATCATGGACAAAGGTCGTGAAATTGACTGAAAGCAAAGAAAGGATTTCCGTACTGTCTTCTACTTACCCTTGAATTATAAAGAACCTTAAATTGAATCTAGCCAGTTTCATTTTGTTGGTTTGCAGACGCCG
The DNA here is from genome assembly GCF_036669935.1 of Montipora foliosa. Classification (NCBI taxonomy): domain Eukaryota; kingdom Metazoa; phylum Cnidaria; class Anthozoa; order Scleractinia; family Acroporidae; genus Montipora; species Montipora foliosa. The sequence goes on from NC_090879.1 coordinate 50,380,161, forward strand.
TTACGGTTAACTATTGCCCATTGCAATTAATCCGTGAAACAATGTTTTTCTTATTGGCCACGGTCTCTTTTGGAAAGTGACAGATACTAGAACGGCGACTGCCGCGCCATGAGCTGTAAGGCTTATGTCCAGAACAGTTGCTCTTCCTTTTCATTAACCATGTATCCATTGTAAAGTCATTTTTGATACAATCATGTATATTCATTCTCTAATCGTTGTATACCAAGATAATGATAATGATGAGTACGATGAGGATGATAATTATGATGATAATTGCGAGAATTTCAGGAGAATTCATAATTGAGAATAAAATACAAACAGCAGAGATTTTATCCTTAATTAAGCTACGATGGCCGAAGAATTCTCACTGTTATATGATGATGTCGATGACGATACCGACAATGATGATGTGATTACGACGATGATGACGATGTCGATGGTGATGCCGACGACCAATTACGATGATGTTGATTGATGACGGCCATGCTGATGATAATTACGATGATTACCAGGATGACAATGACAAACGATGACCATGATTGTAACGATGTCGACGATAATGCCGATGATGATGATGACAATTAACATAATAACGATGGCGATTATGACGATGATGATAATTACGTAAATGACGATTACCACGACGACGATGATACCATGATGACAACGTTAACGATGACGACCACGATGACAACGATAAAATAGTGAAGAGGACTGGAATATTCACGCCACCGTCTATGAATTGGCGTTCCGATGGTTTAAGCATGTTTCATGTTGCAATCCTCGGCGATATCTATCATTAAATACAAAGTAAATGAGGGGAGTAATGGCAGCATTTGAAAACAAAACAAAATGTACAGCGAATCCAAATTGATTCATGTTACACGGCATTTCCCATTTCCACACAAAGTAAAATAACATTCCGTACACGAACAGTGGCAAAACACAAAGCGCAAATGCAATAATTATAGCGTAGATGTTTGCTATGACTTTTACGTTTTCTTTGTAAATTCTGAGTTGAAGGGTTGAATTACTATAAATTGTGAGTCCTTGAATTCTCAAACTCCATATGATTCGAGTGTACAAGAGCGCTAAAGTTGAAAAGGGAGCGATCACCACGAGAACCAACGCAGCTACAATGTAATCTTCTTCGGCTTTTTTGGGATCAGAGAACATTTTTGTCTCCCAGCTGAAAATGCAATATGTTGTGTTATTGTTGGAATTAAGACGAATAATAAAGAAATAAATGCTGTGTAAACTCATCGACGCCACCCATACCAGTGCGATAACAATTTTACATCGTTTGGGGGTTATAATGGCTGAGCGATATGGAAAAACAATTCCGCGATATCTGTCGACAGCAATGACGACCAAGCTCTGGATCGAAACAACTAATGAAATATCTTAGAAAAAATAGATCAGCTGACAAAAAATTAATCCCACAGATCCTTCGATCAACCATCTTCGAGGACCCTTTACGATTTCGGAGATTTTCATCGGCACCGCAAACACTGAAATAAATAAATCCGATGCGGCCATATTTGCAATGAGATAGTTTATAGTTGTCTGCATCCGTCGGTTGCTGATCACAGTTGCAATGATGACAGAGTTTCCAAAGACAGAAACGATCGAAACTATACTGTAAGCCAAGATCTTGATGATCTTAACCTCAAGTTTATCTTCTGTGAGAGAAGGACATCTTTCCGTTTCAGCAGCAGTGAAATTTTCCACGTTAACTAATTAGAGATAGCATTAGAGGAGAAATTTAATGCCGCTACTCTGGAAACTAACCACACAATCAACAACTGTTCTTTTACGCAAATTTTCTCGAGGTGATTTTGAGCAAAATTTTTTTTTTCTGTCTGTACGAATCCAATATTGAAGGGACACTCGTATGCAGACTGAAGAGATTGTTCGGTTTTAGGGATATTAAAGGGGTTAGGTCACGCAATTTTAGGCAATTTCAGCAATGATCGAATGGTCATAGAATTGACTAAAATATCAAAATAACTCTTCAAAACTATAGAAGAACTCTAACCAAACGCAGGGAAGCCAAGAAGGGACATGGATGGGCAAAACTGGAGAGGATTGAAATAGATTGAATTTGGGTAAATTTGAAAAACGTCGGCCCACCTTTTTTCAAATTTATATCAGTCTATATCAAAATGTCATTTACACAGCTGGAAAATCATTCCCAGTTGTTATGTGGCCGTGATTTTGCAAATGAAAGACTCTTGCTCTGCCAATTTGACGTTTAGAGCTGTTAATTAACAAAATTAAACAAATTTACCTTAAACAGCGTGACCTAGCCCCTTTAACTCCTCAAACTCCCTGGACAAGACAAGCATGCCATTCTGATTCTGACAGATCTTTTTATCGCGCTGGTCGCAGCCGCCAGGGTTTTATCAGTAAACTGACTATATTCAATGCACCTCCCACAACTTCTATTGGCGTCGATTTAATTAGTATTTTTAGCTGCGAATTTTATCTGCTGGTTATCAGATGTCTTCGTATTTATTTAGTCGCTGCAACATCGCAAACTTACGTTATATATATTTATTCAGGCGAGCATTGCATTCCCTGCAGTTCAGTGGTACTGAAAACTGCGGAAATCAAAATACAATCTTGAAAAATGCCACGTTAATGAAACATTCTCTATATATGTTTAACCAATAATAATGCACAACAAGCCAGTCCAATCATTTCTGTCGTCGACGTCACGAAAATGCCTACCAGTTCTTGAACAATAATTGTCATTAAAGAAGTTCAAAAATGTTCTGACTGCATCGTGTGTGATTTTCTTGTGTGTGTAGGAAGTTAGACCCAGTTTTATGTCAAAACAGACTCATATACGTGCAAAAGTTCTTAATCAGTAGCCAGATCTTTTTGTTCTGAGATCACATCCGCTTCATGTTTGCATGATGCATCAAAACAACACTATATCCTTTTCACTTTTATTCTAAACAATACATACATAATATTTGTTTTTCCTTTCAGAATTTCTACTGTGCAGGATGCCAAAATGGACAACAACATGATTTCAGGGGGAAAACGCCAAAAATACATAGCGATCAATTAAATCCTTTCACATGAACTAAGGCTGTCATACAATCCTTAAAAATAGGCTTTTTTCGATATATTAAAATTCAGCTTAAAAGAGAGGTGTAGAGGACCAAGACAAAGGAAAGTGGATGATATGCAATGATACATTCCAACATGTTTCTATTTCTATTTTGTCCTCACTTCCTCACTTTGATATTTCAAAAATGGCTTAGGCAACTGGTTTCCGTAAATATGTGTAGCTCATTATCTTTACCTGAAAAGGCAGAATCTTATTTGCAAAGGCAGTTGCACTAGGTAGATTGTTTTAAAGCCAGAGGAATTTCCCTAGGGAAAAAGAAATACTTATAAGCATTTGAATTTGTAAATATGCTGAGGTGATTTCCTGGAGTTCCAGAATGAGGTCACGCTGCTAGCTGAGCCTTCATTCTTTTGTTGATCGATTTTGGCGTTCTCGAGAAAGACTGCATGAATCGCATAAGATTTTTAATGAGTATGCGCTGCATGTTGCCAAGATACAGTCTCGAACCCAAGCTTAATTACTTTCAGAGGAACTTCTTGTTGGTAAATAAGATCGTTAAAAAGATCTTTATTTTTAGGCCTTCATTTGGACAAAAAGGAGCAACACTTGGCGGCAAATAATATTTCAAGTGAATAGCTTGATAAAAAATTAGCGCGAAATCTCTGTCTTTAAGAAAGTTAAAGAAGTATTGTTGCCTTCTCAAATTAACACTAGGGAGCTTAAGCACGCGCTTTTTTGAGACGCGGACGGCAACCGGAAATGAATATTTCGCTCGCCAGGATAGCGGTCTCTCCCAGATTTTTAAACTTAGGGTCTCTAATAGTGAAAAGATACTTAACGATATAAATGTGGTTGTGTGAAGACAAGTTGAAAGATAGAACAACTCACTTCCGGTTGCCGTCCGCTTCTCAAAAACGCACGTGCTTAAGCTCCCTACTAACTTCATTTTACGCTAGGGGGGACTATACAAATCTTTTTCTGACCTTAAAAACTAGATCACGGCTACAAATTCCTGTCATATTAATGCGTATTAAATTTCAAATCACGCATGCAAATTAGTTAAGCTCGAATATTACACAGCACAATAGAGCGGTTTTCAATTGAGTGTCGAAAGTAATTAGCTAATTGCTTTGGTTTTGCATCTACTTCACTCAGTGATTGGTTCAAAGTTTTCGCGCCACTTTTTCAACCAATCAGAAGTGAAACCAAAACCAATTGTGGCTCGCGCGTGCATATTTTCCCGCCTTTTGTGTCGGCTACGTGTAATTACTTCGAGTTTTGATTGGCTTACTGGATTGTTTCCGTCCTTTTTCATTGGTTAAAGTAATTACTATGGTTTTGGTTTTACGACACTCATTTCAAAACCGCTCTAATAATAATAATAATAATAATAATAATAATAATAATGATAATAATAATGATAATAATAATAATAATTGATGACGAGATGATCAACTGCACATTACAATAATGCTTAAAATAATAACCAAATAATAAATAAAACTAAAAACACACTTCGTACATTATGAGTAAGTACTGAATAAAATAACTAACAAAAAGCCTCACTGAAAAGATACGTCTTAGCCATTCTAATTTGCGTTGGAAGCTACTAAGGTGTAATCCCCCTTTAACAGAAATTTGTGGATCCGCCCCTGCAGGTGGGTCAGTTGGTACCGTTACTTTCCTTTTCCTTCTGTGATCTCAGATAACTATTACTTTCCATCACCGGGGGCTAACTCTCACATGGATTACATGGGAATGAAGATGGCACTTAAAATAACACACTATTAAAAATTTCATACCGTGTCCAGTTCGCGCCAAAAAGCCTAGGAAGGTTTCATTTGCAGAAACTTAAAACACTGTGAGCTCAAAAATGAGATACTTTCGATATACATTGTATTCAAATACACCTCGACATTGAGGTTAATGCGAATAAAGGGAATCAAATGAACATTTCCATGATGCAAATTATATGTGAATCGAAAAATCACATTAACCATTTCTTAGAGGAAATCTTAGAAGAAAAGGGCGTTGTAAGGCCTGTTCCAAACTTCGTGCCACTGCTGTGCCGAACTCGAATGAATTTGGCTTGGCAGTGGCACGACGATGGAACAGCAGCAGTTTCAAACGTCGAACCTAATACAGTCGCGCCAAATTCAAAAGACAAAACATACCATCCATCCAGCGAAATAGTATGCAAATAATGCAAAATACATTAAATTAATTTATGAAATTAGTTCGGCGCAACAATAGCACGCCGTTTGAAACCAAGTCGTGCTACTGCCGTGCGGCACGGCAAGTCCTGCCGTGCTAAGTAGTCGAGCCGAACCTAATTCAGCCGTGCCGCGCTTAATGGTTTCAAACGGTGTGCTACTGCCGTGCTTAAATCGAAATGACCATATCATTTGAGTCCGGCACGGCAGTAGCACGACGTTTGAAACAGGCCTAATATCTGCCAGTCTTTGTAGACATATTTTCATTTTCTCGGAAAATACATGAAAGGCCTTTATATATTTTTTTTCGAATTCGAATTAGCTTGGCCTTACAAGTCCAACGAAAATGCATCTTATTTTTAAGCCCATATACATGTACTTAGGAAGTTTTTCTTGAGATAGTTTGGTATATGGTTATACCACTACACGCATTTTTGTGGAGTGATAGCCTTTATGTTTCTTGTAGATGCTTAAATAGGGACGAAATTCAAGGATAAATACGCTTCTTTCCTTATTATGTTTTTTGCGCGCTAAGGAATGTTCAAAAAACGTTACTGAATGTGTGAATTTGTTTATTGATTGCACGAAGACGCTAATAATGAAAGTTCGAAAATGCTAATGAACCTGCAAAATACTAAATACGCTGCCAACAAAAACTTAAACATATACATACTGCGCTGTCAGGCCAGTTCTTTTGAAACCTGGAAATGTTGGTGGCGTAGACTTTCGTAATCTGCAAATATAAACCTCGTTATTCTCTTATTTACATCATACCGTTTCTTTGACACGAGGATTACTGGGAAATGAAAGCACAACTTTGTCGCGAATTTTCTATGATAAAAACTTGTTCAGAAATCCAAAATCTACGTTAACAGCACACGACAGACCTACCCCTGAGTATCTGGCTAAAAATCTTTTCCTCTGGCCGCGCTTCAGCCATTCGATGAGGGCCAGACTCGTGCTTCTCAAGTTGCCTCGTTCATGCCCAAAAAGAATTCTGGGTAATTCTGCCATTTCATGACAAAGGAAGACTCCCGATTCTCATTTCATAGTATTTTTCATAAGTGTTGGGCCACCCAGTCCTACAAGCAAAATACCGCATTGATTGAAGTTTTTAGCTTTCAAAACTTGCCCAAATTGTATCGGTAGGTTCTGGAATTCGTTACAAGAGAGCATTTTAGGCGTCCCAGTCTGCATGAAACTATCTGTCATGACACGCACGGTTCTTACGTTACGTTTATGCCTATAGAATCAACTGAAATGTCAATTCCTGGTAAAAACCATGCACCATGTTAATTTTGTTGGTAGGCTGGGTCAGTCGGAGAGCTAGAACATTTACGCATGCGCTCACGGAATGTTTGAACGAGAGAGAAAAATGCAGTACCCCCAAACTGGAGCGTCGTATATGTACCAAACGAGTCATCCCGGGATTTCGGCCCGTGCGATCGCTTTTGGACGCAGTTGGCCCTTCGCTGCTTTCTGCTA
>NC_090879.1:50389440-50414440 GCF_036669935.1 Montipora foliosa
AAAAACAAAGCAAAAGCTAATTAAAAAGCCATATAATAAACTACTTACTATAGTAACCGAGCTAGCTGGAGCCGTACTGGGGAATATTGGCCCTCGGTCGTTTTTGTAAGGACTTCGCTGCGCTCGGTCCGTACTGCCACAACCTCGGGCCAATATTCCCCAGTACGGCCCTCGCGCACGGTTAGTAAGAAGTTAATGATAGGTGGCAATAAACGAGATGCCTATTTCTGATCCTTGAATGCGTCTGATGATATTTAGTATGAAAATGATTAATTTTGTTCTCGTTTCACTGCAGAGTGATTAGAGAACAAATGAACTTGTTGACTGGGTGCGCGAGAGCCAAATATTTTCCCGTCCGGCCCGACCTAAGTCAGTCAATAACTATTTTATCAAATGACCACTAAGTGTAGAACATTATAAAATTTATGCTTGAGCCTAAATGTACCGCGATTACATGTATAAGACGGGGCGCGCAGAACAACTCCAAAAGATTGTACAATTAAAAACTGGCCCTTTATTTATCCGTGACGGAACAATAAAACGTCATCAATTTATCAAAATATTTTGTTTTAAAAGTTTACATCCCAAAAACGAACTCAATGACCCCAGTTGCTTTAAAGTAATGAGCGATGGACTAAGATAAAACTCTCTGCAAAGTTAAAAAAATTGTGTGGAGCGGATTCAGAGCCATCCTCACAACAGGAAAATTTTAAGATGGCTCAGAATCTGATCTAGACAATTTGTCTTAACTTTGGGGAGATTTTTATCTTAGCTTACTAATTACTTTCCAGCGAAGTGAAAAAGGAAGTCGCTGACTTCGTTTTTGAGGTAAAAGGGCGTTTTTGCATGGCTATTTTGTTTCCATGGTGACATATTACGTCACATGAATGAGTGTATGTTGTTAACAATTATCGACGTTTCATTTGGTACCATAAAATTGACATTACGTGAAACGGTGTTGTAGAGATAACTCTTGTAATAAATTGTTGAAATTGTTTGCGCCACCCTTAAAGACTCTCTGTCTACCGGAGATACACCGCGCGCAGACAAGGAGGTTTCTTATCGTATGAAACCTCCATTTCTCCGTCGGTGCGTTTTCCTTCTTTAAATCATTCGTTATCGTAGACATCCACGGCGATGTGTTCTCTTACTTAGGGCTTGTTGTTACAGCTACATTATCATAGTTTGTTAGGGACGATATATTTTGTCGTTAAGTGCAATTTGCAAGCGTTTTAACGTGGATTGGAGGACTGAGCAATTGGACCGACAATCAATTCAAGAAAATGCCACGGCCTGATCTGCTAAAAGCAGCATATTTACGGGAATTTGAGTTCGAGATCAATGAGAGCCCAAATAGATTCATTGGGATACCACAAACTCTTAACTGAAACTGAGTTTGCTGATGTCCTTTCGCAGTAAGCCGAGTGACATTTGTAATTTCTTTGTAATGAATAATTGGACATTTACTGATTTTATTTCGAGACTTGTTTGGAATTCTAATTATTGTTTCATATAACATTTGGTTGAGATGCTTTTGTTTGGTTAGCATTTAAAAGCATTCCTGAAAACATTTCCGAATTGAACGATACCCAAGTTGTTGTGTGACTGTTAACGGGAACGATTGCAGCAGAGCCATAGTGAACAAATTTTTTAGGAAGAGTATATTCAATGAATAGTAAAAATATTTTTATTTTCATTCAAATTGTCAAAGACAAGGCAAACGAGTACTTTTACCAACAAAGGAGATCAGTATTGAATGTACATATTTTTGCCACGCGAACCGCGTAAGGTGACAAAATCAATTCGAAATACCCGATGATATGTTATAAGTCCAAGAGCAGCAGCGGCCCTTTATTCATTGCAAACATATTTTTTATTCGACTGGCCAGCTTTTTTAGTATTCCTTTGCAGCCTTTTGGCGATTATTTCTTTCCCAGTCGTTACTTCAAGCCGAATGAAAAAATAAACAAAGGTGCGTAAAGCATCTCGGTAGACAGAGAGTCTTTAACGCAAATGCACTTTAGTATTGCCTATGATCACAGAATCTGACGTTTTTTGTTTTTACACTATCCACGAAAACGTTATCAAGTGAATTTAGATCTTGTCAGCTACACGCTGGAGATCAGCAAGGCTTGTATGATTGTGTTTCATGGCTATGGAACGAATTTTAAGATACTGGAAGGATGGCTGACAAAACACTTGAATTGACTCATGAACGTAAGGAAGATGTTGTCCAAAACCAGATTTTCAGAGCTAAGAACAATAAAAAGGTCAGGCTATGTCCGTCACGTTATCACCGTGGAAATATGCTCACAGACTGAGAGAGTGGCGCTTGAACACAGATAAGCTCTTAGCAAATCAATGACGTCAGGTACAAATTCAATGCCAAATCAGCCCGCCTTCTTTATTGGGATTGAAAGTTTCTCTACATTCTGGACACTTGGCATTCAGTGCATGTCCAGAATATTTCACCACCTTTGATTCGGCATGGCACAACGGACACTTGTATTTGGCCTCCTGCAGTCCTATAAGTATTTTCATCAAATTGCTAGCAAATTGGGCACCATGCTGCTTATAAGCTTTCTTCTTCTCTTCCCTCAAGTCATTCAAATCCCAGTAGATATCAACAAATTTTAGCCCCAGGACATCTGCATCCTAAACTCTGAAGATCCCGCTGTCAGCGAAGTCCTGTCCATATGAATTCATCAACCGTAAACTTTCAGCATCGTGACTAGTAAGAAGAACTGCATGTCCATCCCCTTTACTCCCTGAGCCCGTATTTGATATGAGGTCCGATTTTGTGAGGATTCCTTTCTCATTTTTTTCATAGAACTGATCGAACCGATCCCACTGGGCTCCAGTCAGGTAGAAAGTGGCAACCACTGGTCTTTTTTCGGAAATGGCCTTGATGGCCTTAACTGCATCAACCCTTTTACATTGCAGACGATATTCTGGACACACCTCTCTAAGGACTTGGAAAGTGGAAACTTCTTCTTCTTCTCCGTATCTGGATACCTACCAACTCGTCCAATAATGCGTTTCATTACGTGGTGCATAACGGCTGCAGCAGCATGTGCATAGCAGGTATCCCCACGCTGTTCTGTGGGCTTAAATATTTTATTTGCCTTATTGATATAGAGATCTAGATCAACTTCTCCAAGTACATCGGACAGAGCATCTTGACTAAGGACAGCGCGCTTAGCCATGTCACAAGCATCTTTGATGACGTCTGGATTGTTCACCCGAAAGAAGAGTCTGGCTTCATTGTTGCTGATGTCGATCTCCCATCCTTTTTTCGCAAACAAGGCACATGGTATTTCCTGAGTTTTATGGTGGAGCTTATTCTGAACATGAACTTCGCTGGCTCCTTCCAGGTTACCTTTGGAATGCCATATATGCGACGAGGATTAGTTATATTTTCACGAGTTATAAAACAGCATACAATGGTGACTCCCAATCTGGACAAATTTTGGAGTTGAGGGTGTCTTTGGTGATTTCCATCACTTGGTTCCCCATCGGACAAGATGAATAGAAGTTTCTTATGATTTGGGAATTCTGAATGGGAAAACAGCTCCACGGAATATTTTATAGCTCTGAATAGTGGAGTGCTTGATCCATAAATGTAGGGTTCAACTGTTTCCATCAACTCGTTAATCCGTTCGTCACCTTTACAAGCATGCTGTATTTCGGACGCAGTTTGGACACTCATGATTGCCGCCTTGTTGACGGCCACTGACCTCAATTTCGCCAAGAGTTGTTTTCCCTTCTCCATTGTTTCTTTTACTGACTCTTCGGTTGCCGAGTCTTTCCTTTCGTCACTGGAAGTGTGATATACGACCTCTTTGATGAGGCTAACTGGCTGAATTTTGATTCCACGACATTCTGGGGGTAGGATCTCGTAAACAAACCTTCTGGTGAACACAGGTCTTCTTTGTAAGTAGTACAATATCGCAGCAGTAGTGGTAATAGCAATGACTTTGAGCAATACGTTTATTCTTCCCCAAGTGCAAATTATCTCTGCTTCTTTTCTTTCAAGAATATCCAGGGCCTCATTAATAATGTCTCTCTTGCTGTGCTTTTCTTCTGACTGGCTTTTCTTTGACTTCAGGGATTCCATAGTAGATTGTTCCTCGTTTGCTTTACCAAGAGTGCTGAGCAAATCAAACACTTGAGAACCGTCAAAACTACCTCCAAAGGCCAAAGAAAACGTCTGATTTGAAGGTGGCACATCATGCTTGATTAGTTCCTCTACCACTTTGAATACAGACCTCGCCCAAGCTCCATTATCTCCTTTCAACTTGTCGGTAGCACTATTCCCCATGGAGCCGGACACGTCCACCAGGATGCCCATCAATATGCTTTCCTCATCAGCTTAAAAAAAACGCAAAAAATTAAAATCATCAGGCATAATTCCTGAGCTTAAACCTTTCTATTTGAGGCGATGGAAAATCCGTACAAAGCTCGGTCACTATATTATGCATTTTTTTTAATTTGCATTTATTTGTTAAGTAAAACTATGTTTAATTTTTCTCTTAAAGTTCTCCCTGTAGAGATTTACCAGTGTGGGCACTGATATCATGAGGCTTATTTTTTTGGTGCCAATTTTTGGATTGTGGTCTTAACCATGGCAACATCACATCTAACGACTGGCAGATTTATTCTTATTTTTGACCTAAATTTCTTAATATTTATACCTTCCTTCGGTGAATTTTTTTATTCTTTGCCACATCATGGAAATGATATTGACATTTGACGTGGTAAAAAAGCAAGGTCGTTCAGACGGTTTTGCCAATATTCTGTAATTTGTCATTTTTTCTAAATATATTCGATTAGCTCTGACAGATTTTAACAAATTTTGGGTATTTGATAGGAATTGTATGTGATTAGGACTGAGCCAAAATTAAAAAAAAATTACCGCAGGGAACGCAAAAAAATTAGCAGTTAATTTGGTCACGCTGATGTTACAAAAATCGACAAAACGCGCGCGATTCAGGCGGCCCTAAAACTCTAGACAGCCTCCTTAACAACTGTATGGCGCTATCTACCCTTTGAACTGGGGACTGAGTAATACAATATTTTGTTGGAAACTCGAATTGTGGTATAAAGAACTGCGATCGCAGTCGAGCGTGGCTAATTCACAACACTTTTGAGCGTCCAAAAGATACATACCATTCCGTATAAATCCTAATAAACATACCCTCATGAAAATTCCAAGTCTTAATGTTGGCGTTGGCCATATCCCATCTCCTACTCTGCAACAAAGGGCGTAGTATCTGCGGCGTAGAAGTGATAGAGCTAACTCTAAAAGTGAACTTGGATGGATCCCATCTCTGGTGTGCAATGCCGCTCAGTCAATGAGAATCAGGTAGCCATTAGTCTGTAACGAAACAGTTGATAAAGGTGACTCCTAGGTCAATCAACTTTTGAAGTGGGTAGCTTCCATCGGCTTGCTGAGTATCTGAGAGAACGAAGAGAACCCTTTCATGCCTTTCAAATCGCGGATCAGAAAAAATATCCAATGACTGACCCATAGCTTGGATAAGTGGAGTCGGTAGATCAACGCAGGGTTCAACTGTTTTTAGTAAGTCATGATCACCAAAATGATCAACAGTCACTTGATTCTCAATACTTGTTTGTAGTACCAGAGACGCACTTTGAGCACTGAAAACTGCATCTTTGCTGACGGTCGTCTACCGTTTTTCATTGCTGCTCTGATTCCAAATTTAGGGAGCATATTCTCTAAGGAGCATGTCTCGAAGGAGACAACAGCAGCTGCAGCAGGGGTTAGGAGAGCAGTAATAAGGGGAAGAATACTACTGGCAACAGGGAAGCCCGAAACCAGGAGACACAACTCTCACTTGTCCCACTGTCTGAGCAGACACTCATCAAAAAACCTTTTAGCAAAATTAGGACTTCGTTGCAAATGGTAAAGTGTAGCAGGTGCATAAGTAGTATCGAGGACTTCTGCCAGTAATTCTGTGTTTTGTACCCAAGTACAACCCCTTCGTGCACCATTGCAGGTGAAAATGTAAATTGATACTTGCGCGTTATAAGTAAATAAATAAATTGCTTTCAAGAACGTCCAAGACCTCCTTGATAATTTCTTCCTTTGTTTTTCTGGACGTCAAATTTTTCACTTAGAATTGTTCCTCTTTTGCCTTAACCATACTGCACAAATCAAAGACTTCAGGATCAAAATGCCGACCAAATGCCAACACAAAAGTCTCCTTTGAAAATGGTACATTAAAAACTATCAGTTCATTTACCACTCGTAGGAGAAATCTTGCCCAACTTCCGCCTTCCGACTCCCGCTTGTCAATGAACGTTTTCCAATTGGGGTCGGACAAATCCACCAGGATGCCCGTAAGGGATGACATATTTCCTGTATGCGTTAAAATATATATATATTATAGATAATTAGTTGGAAAATGCTATTTATTCATTAGTATACAACAATAATTACACGAAACACGTTTTTCCTGGAGCATAGGAATTAAAACAGCAGTGTCACATTTGGAGCCAACTAGTACCGTTTTGAAAGATATATATGAAATACATCATATATTATTGCACTGCGGGTATAAAATCAAATGAAACCATGTTGCCTCGCAGCGATGAGCGCAAATTTCTATGGAGTGGAGAAGCCTGAAAAATTTTCAGGACTTCAACGGGATTTGAACCCGCGACCTCGCGACACCGGTACGATGCTCTAACCAACTGAGCTATGAAGCCACTGACGTTGGGAGCTGGTCACTTTTGAGTTCACAACTTCCCGTGATAAGTAATTATGAGTGAAAGATATATATGAAATACATCATAAATTATTGCACTGCGGGTATGAAATCAAATGAAACCATGTTGCCTCGCAGTGATGAGCGCAAATTTCTATTGCGTCGAGAAGCCTGAAAATTTTTCAGGACTTCAACGGGATTTGAACCCGCGACCTATATATCTTTCACTCATAATTACGTATCACGGGAAGTTGTGAACTAAGAAGTGACCAGCGTCCAACGTCAGTGACTTCATAGCTCAGTTGGTTAGAGCATCGCACCGGTATCGGGAGGTCGCGGGTTCAAATCCCGTTGAAGTCCTGAAAAATTTTCAGGCTTCTCGACGCAATAGAAGTTTGCGCTCATCACTGCGAGGCAACATGGTTTCATTTGATTACTACTGTTTTGTTCCTTCAAATTCCAGTCCGCATCAAAATGCCTTGCAGTGACCCCGTCCTCAGAAACTTGAAACTACATCTGCTCCAATTTGCATGAATTGTATTTAAATACAGCTCTACACTGAGACTAAGGGTACTTTTTGGGGTAAAATCCGAAAACGGATTCTCGAATCCAAAAAGGAGTTTGCATTTCAGTTGTATTGTGTTGTATACCGTAATGCTGATTCATTTTACTCTGATGTGTTCTGGCTTTATTGTTACAGTATTTCGAAATGTAATGTTAGGAGTATTTTATTGATATGAACTGGTACATTTTAACTAATATAGCACTACTATGGCTACAGGTTGCATTATTTTGAAACTTCACTATAAACGTTACCTGATTTAACACTATTAAAAAAAAATAAATGTTATTTTTTCAGTAAGTAATCGAACCTGGTGTATTATGTACAAATCTATGTCTTTCTCTTCTTTTATTGTCCAACTAAAAGTCATCAATATATCATTTGAATCAAAGCAAGGTTTTTAGTATTTTGTTGGGATACCTTCACTTGCGATGTCACATCATCAATACCTCTACAATAATTATTGCTGTAGAAGTATTTGAAGGGTTTATACTGTCTTGGAAGTCTCAATAGAAGTTGCACGGCAGCCATGTCGCATGGCAGGAACAATAGATTTCTTTTTTTTATGGGAACAAATGTTCTTTCTAATGCAGAGCATTTTCATTGTTCCTGCCATGCAACATGGCTGCCGTGCAAAATCTCTATTGAGTCCTTGCAAAGCTCTTGATTTGTTTGCTTTGTTTTGAAAAGTACTTGAATTTTAAGGAAATTTGAAGGTTCCCTCCTTCAAGCAAGTGCTGGTATTAGATTATACTAAATAGCAATTTTGTGGAATTCCAGTCTCATGACATGGTATGCAACTTGTTGGAATGATTCAGTAACATGGAAGTATCAATTTCTCAAGCTCAGTGCTGTGTAGTTTTAGGATAGTAGAGTCACTGTACGCTGAAAGGAACTAATACATTGCTTCAGTCAGGGTAAAGTCACCTCAATAATACTACTGACCTATCCGTTCTATCATTACTAACAGTAAACGTGACTAAGCTGCCAAGGGCGAACTCAATGTTGAAACTGCAATTTGTAAGCCACAAATGTACGCATTGCGAACCTATTTTTGAAATTGCACGCAAACTCTGGGTTGGTTTGTTTGCGTTGTCATGGAAAATAATCCTTTTAACGGATTTTGCGTTTTTTATCTCAAATCCGTTTTGGATTTTCCCAAAAAAACGCACCCTAGTGAATTCCAAGAAAAACGAAGCGATTAGTGCGATATCGGTCAAGTGAAATTTACTGTGGAATTCACCAGTCAGGCGATGATTTTTCTTGAACAAATCACAGGTGTAGCCAGCCTTAACCTGGCGACGCGACAAAAACCCCAAGAAAAAAGTCGCCAGAGTTGAAACTTTCGCGACAAAATCACAGAGATAGTTGCAAGTGTAGGCACCCTGCAACTTTTTGCCCGCGCTTGCGACGCCACTAAAGAGTATTTTGCCAATGAAATTAATGGGGGAATGCTTTTCTGTAGTACCCAGGTCTCTTGAAGTATGCGATTCGCACGACCTTCAATTTGTCGCCAATAGTTGTCACAAGTGTAGCTGTTGTGGTTTAATTTTGGTTTGAATTTTTTAAAACCGGTTAATTTTTTTTCAAACCAGTTTAAATTTTTATCAACTGTCTAAAAAAGGGATGTTTCTTCTTTGGGGGGTGTAGTTAAAAGAAACAGGGGCTTGGTTTTTTTAGGGGGTCTAAAAAAGGAGTAGACATCTTTTCCTCCCTTCTACTCACCTACCCCTCCCTGATCCTGTCCAGTAACTCTATCCTACCCCACCCTTCTTTCACACATCTATCCGCCTGTTATGCCCACTCCCTCTTTCTGTATTTTCTGTATTTCTCAAAACCTTTGTGTATACTCACCACCTCTGGATCTGCTGTCTAATCCTTAATCCACTTGACCATGCAAGCAATTGATGCAAATTCCTCAGAATAATTTATAAATGAGTATTTTATTATTTACCCCAGACCACTGTCGGTCAAAAGTTTGATTTATGCGCAAATCACGCCAACGCACCACCAAGTCACGCCAACGCACCACCAGTGTGGACCACAGATATCATGATTTAGTAAAATCCAACTAGTGGTCTATTATCAATGCTGCGTTCTGATTGGTTGAGCTACTAGTAGGCTATTTGTTATAGCCCACTAGTAGCGAAAAGCGCCGGCTTTGAAAACCAAAACAACAATTAAAGTCTAGCCTTAACTAGCGAAAGATGTTTTGTCTCGATATTTTTTGACCAACTAGTTGGATTTTACTAAAACAATTATTCCTCTCGACCTCATGGCCTCTGAGTCAATAGCCCATTCGGCCTTCGGTCTCATGGTCTATTGACTCAGAGCCCATTCGGGCTCGAGGAATAATTGTTAAATGTCAAACTGGATTGAAGCCAGCAAAAAATGCAGAAAGAAAACATCTTCCAAACCGTTTCCCACCTGAACACGAAATGCGTTGACTGTTGAGAGCTTTAGTTTGCGTAGTATGGCAGTGTAGCCGCGTCGAGCCTCAGAAAGAGCGCAAAAAATTAAGCCTCGTTTATGCTTAGTGGCGCTTTCGCTGTGTACGGAAAATCCGATTGAACCGGTGGTAAATCAAGTGGAACAGACTTTTCTACTGAAAATGTTTGGGGAAAAAAGGAATACCTTCAGAGGTGAGAGCACTCGACTCCCACCAATGTAGCCCGGGTTAGATTCCCAGACTCGGCGTTATATGTGAGTTGAGTTTGTTGGCTCTCTACTCTGCACCGAGAGGTTTTTCCGGGTAGTCCGGTTTCCCCTCTCCTCAAAAACCAACATTTGACTTGATTTGCTTTCATTGTTGATTTCAGTTTACAGTGTCCCTAATTAGTTCTCCAGCGCTAGAATGACTAGACACTAAAGTTTCTTTCCTTTCCTTTCCTTGAACAAAGGCAAATATCAGTCAAGTTGGACGCAAAAGTCGATGAGCATAACCTCTGCTTATGACCGAATCAAGGAATATCCTGGTCAGCACCTCACGTGTGCCAGTGGCCAGCTGCGGTGCAAAGCGTGTCACGAGACCCTTGCAGTCAAGAAAAGCACTGTTCAGAAACATGTGGAGTCCAAAAACACCAAAACAGGATCGCAAGCCTCGATAAAGACACGAAAGAGAGTCAAACCATTGTCAAACGCCTCCAAAGGCACGACAATCGTGGCAATGTAAGTGGTTCTACTTTGCATCAGACATGCGACTTTTTCCTTTTGAAGTAATTGAGGTGTAATTATTAGCCGGAATCATGACAGACTTCCAAGATAGATATCCTTCACCCTCTTCTCGCGAAATATGGTCATAGGTTCATTGCAATTGCAAGTAGCCACACAAAAGGATCTCATTCCATCAGTTCTGACAAAGGAGAGAAGGCTGAGCTTCTTAATGTGAAAGAGGTGTCCATAATATTTGATGGAACTGCCCGACTCGGTACCCGCAATTTTAGTACGTTTCGTACAGGAAGACTTTAAAGGGAAAGTAAGGTCTAGAAAAAGTTTCTCTGAATCGAAAGTTCTTTACCTGTATGCAAACAAGGCTATGACGTAGCAATAGTCAAGGATTTCTCCGGATGACTAAATATACTTGATGAAAAGAAGAAAAACAGAGACGTGGAGAGCAATACTTTGTAGACCTGAATCTTTATCCAGAGGCTAAATTGTATTGATATTGGCTCCACCTCTGAACAGATTTCTCTGGTGGTCGTTAAACAGGGTTTTATATGTGAGTTATATGCAGGAGTTTTAAAAAGCGAAAGAGAGCTTGCAGTGCTATCCCGCGATCATTGCTGTGAAATAAATGCCGTGGCTTTCTACGAGATCCCTGTTACAACTTCAAAACAAACGATCGATTTATATATTTTCATCAAATGGTAAGAGTAAATCGTTTCAGTAGTTTCTATACTGCTAACAAAATTTAACCACATTTCAAGTTACGTTTATTAGCGCATAACTGTGAAAATCGTCTATATATGGCTTGATTCAGTTTTCTCGCTCCAATATAATGATATTTTGGACTATTTGACTGAGATTTCCGAATGAAGCGAATGTCACCAAGACCAATTGCAACATTCATATACCTGAAGATCCCGCTTGAAGTCCTCCTTGGTAAAATGACAGACCCGAACACAATATAGCAGTCAGGTTTTCACGTTTGAGGAATCTATCCACGTTTGATTTTCGCCGGCCAACTTTTATTTAAATTTTAATTTTCCGGTGTAAGCTTCCGTTTTTTTCTTATATGTGTTCTCAAGTCTAGACATCTGCCTAGTTTCATCCCCCTCAAAAGCGTAGACCCCAACAGCGGTAATTGTTGATATGAAAAAGCCTTGCCGGCTCCGTGTATTGAGCAACATCTGAAAGTTTCGTTGACTTATTCTAAATTAAATTAATGCTTCCCCGTATGAAGGCAAACAAATACGTTTGCTGATGCATCGAAGACGGCTGTCGCTGAAGGAAGAAAGTGAAGAAGGGACGCTTGTCGAATATTTTTTTGTTGCATGTTTAAGGTTTTTGTCTTGTTTACATTTGCGCTGGCTGATTTTTGCCGCCTAGTTTGATTGACCAGAAAATCTATAAGTATTAAGTGACTTGAGCTTCTGTCGCACTTATGGCCTAGATGGCCCACTACCTATTGAATCACAAGACCGTTTACTATAGCTCATCTTGCATTTGAACTTCTTAAAGCAGAAAGGTCACACAAGAATGAGAAAGTGATAGGGGATCGAAGAACTTGGTAAGGTCGAAGAAGTTTGTTGACTATTGCTACGTCTTAACACGTCATATCCAAGATAGCGCTCTCCAAGTCACAAAAGAGGCAACTTCAAAGTGCTCTTGTCACATTTTAACAGGGAACTGGACAAAACGGCAATTATTTTCGAATTCCTGGGGAAACGTTTTTGTAATTTAGAGAAACTCTTTCTAGACTGTACCTTCCCTTTAAGCCTACACAGTGCCTTACTTGTTTGGAGGTCTTTGCCAGGTCGCTCAAGGGGACTAAACTAGCCCAAAGGATTATGCCTTGTATTGCTGTTAATTATGGCCTTGGGCCGAACATTGTGTTTGCTGGTATGCAAGATGGTGCTTCAGTTATGGGGCTGCTATTCGGCAACTTCTGTTCTTTTATCCCAGCATTATGGATGTTTTATGCTTCTCGCATACAATTGATAATATGGGATTTCACTTTCAGTTTAGAGTTCTTCCGCCATTGGGTAAATTTATTTGCTCATTGCTTTAATGCAAGGTTACTCTGGAGGGAGAGAACTGGACAGCCCATGAAATCACACATTGTTACACGCTGGTGGAGCAAAGGGATATCCTACAGCAAGTGTTTGATTACTTTGGGGATGTAGTGCCCTTCCTTCACGAGAATCAGAATCTCTCCCCTTCCACATTAGGCTTTCCGAATGAAAATTAAAACTCGTTGTCCAACCCAGCTCTGCCTCTGCCGAGAGGGTATTTAGTTTTCTGTGATGATCAGGTACCACAGCTGCCAGAGAAAGCACTAAAATGAGTCCAGAATTATTGCTTGGTCTTCAAGAAACTGTAACTGAACTGAAACTACTCGTTTTGGTGTTGTGCAGAAGTTGCTCTTCGATTTCAGCAAACAACTACAAAATTTTTAAAGCAACTTTTGGGATATTTGTGAGCAACTTTTTAACATTTTTTTAGCTGAATCTGCCTGGGCCTACATGTTGGGCGTATTAATTATTATAAAATTATGGCATCTTTGTTTCTTTCTCAACACCTCATTCATGCCAACAAGGCGGGATGTAATTCTTAGGCTTTCTGGCCTTCCTCCCTTTTATTTTTCTTTTCTTCTTTTTTCTTTTGTTTTTAAAATTCTGAATTTGATTGTTTGTAGAAAAACGTAACAATTTCAGTGTTCTGAGATTGAATTCATTTTAGTGGGCTATCTTGTTTCTCTCTTGTTTTCTTTCAGTGTGTTGAGGTTTTCCTCCAGTTTTAGGTTGTATCCCCCAAGGAAGTCTAAGAAAACGTTGAGCTGTGCTACTTCGCATTCCTTGTATATGTCCTTTATTCCTGCTCTCAATTCAGTGTCTTTCTCTTGCTTAAGTCTTTTCCTTTATCTTTCCTACTTGACGTACTGATCCCTCAAGCAAAGACCATTTATTCTTGACCTTGTCCCACCCAGACATATCTATACGATTAGCACCATTTGATGGTGCACTACTTAGATGGTATGGTCTAGTACTGATTGAGGTTGTTTTTTGTTGGTACCATGGTTTGCTGTGATCGCTCTCCTGGTATCCATACTTGTGTAGTAGATAGTGGTAGATGGGTCTGAACATATGATCGTGTCTTGCCACGTAAAGTGTTTGTGCAATTTTAGAGCACATGCTTAGAACATGTGTTGTGGATTCGACGTTTTCTTTACACATGCGGCACTTGGTATCTGGTATCTGTGCTTGAGCCTTGCTTTGTTGATACGTCTTTGTAGGCAGAAGTCGCTGTCTGATATTTAAACAATGTCCGGTATGTTTTTCCACGTGCTATGCCGGATCGTGTTTGCATTTGGTGACATGTCCGGATCTCTGAGTTGTTTCGTAGTCAGTTGTCCAACCCATTTTTGGTTTTCAAGTTCGTTAGTGAGCAATAAAAGCAGCTTTGAGGATGCCTTTCATTGCTTGTGGGATTGCTTTGTCGGTGATTTCTGTTTTGCTGCCTGCAGTAATTATAGTGAGGCCTACTTCATTGAAATTACACTGAAAGTTGCATTCTGTTTCAAATTTAGTCGCTTGCTTGAAGATTGACTTCATTCATTTCATGATCTTGTTCATTTCAAGTGTTCGTTTGAGCTTGATGCTATTGTCTGTAGAGTTGTTAAGATCGCTTGCCAGTTTGATAGCTGTTATCTTGTACATATCTTCAACGCTTTTAGGCCGCTGAGACCGATCTCTTCTGGTAGGTAGATTAGCTTTGTTGACTCGTGATGGTGGATTCCGCCTTCTGCTCTGATGATTTCTCTAGTTCGCCTGTCGATCTACGTAAGCTCGTTTACCGGCCACTCGCTCGTCCACATGTGATATTGGAGTGCGGGTAACGCGAAGGTTCTAGTTGCGTGTATCTTTCTTGGAATTGAGATGTTGCTTGTCCATATCACAGATATTCGTTTTAAATATTCTTTGTTTGCCTCGTTGCGGACTTGTTCCTCCAGCTGCTTCGCATTTTCGTATTTCCCGAAGAATTTGTAGTGGTCATCCGTGTTTAATACCTTTTGTTCTTCGCTATCGGATAACTGTACGTTCTCGTTGTTTGGTTTGATTTTTCCTCGCAGGGTGTCAACAGTTCCACACTTATTCAGCCCCCAAATAAGTTCGATGTCTTCGAACATGTTCTTTGTTGACTTGGTTATTAGTAAGGCTTTTTGCGCAGACTTGTGATATGTTTTTAAATCATCTACGTATAGTAGATACGTAAGCTTCTCTTGTTTGTTATGCGAGTACGTATAAGTATCATTCAGTACTTTAAACACCATGCAATCAGGTTGAGACAAAGGGTAAATAATTGTACGCTGAACGAGCCACCTTGTAGTATCCCTTGTTTCAGTTGTATCGGACCAATACTCTCTTTGACGTTGTTCAATTTGAGAGCTAGAGTTATTGACCAGCATTCCATTGTATTCTTGATGAAGTTGATTATCTTTAAAGGGATGTTATGCATCTGTAAACAGAGTGTTAACCATTTGTGATTAACCGAATCGAAAGCCTTTTAACGTCGATCCATACGCACGACAGGTTCTTGTTTCTGTCTCGGGCTTCTTCTAGCGTTGTTTTATCAATACTAAGGTTGTCTATACAGCCCATAGACCCGGTTGTGTATCCTCTCTGGTCAATCTGCATGTATTGGTGACTGTGCTTGATGGATGTTAAGCTTGATATCAATGACAGATGTTATTGTCCTATATAGCGTTTTAAGTAGTGTAATTGGTCGATGATCTTTAGCTTGTGGGTTATATGCTATAGGAATCATCACACATTTTCCTGTTACGAGCCATTTTGGAAGCGGTATCTCATTGTTGACTATGGTGTAGGAGGCCTTTGCAAATCCTTTATAAGTACGTGTTAGCATCTTTATCCAATAGTTTGTAATCTTGTCGTTGCCAGGTGAGCTCCAGTTTCTTTTTTTTCGCAATTCAATTCTTTCTGGGTGCAATTCTTTCTTTCTAATTGTCCT
Source organism: Montipora foliosa (assembly GCF_036669935.1). Taxonomy (NCBI): domain Eukaryota; kingdom Metazoa; phylum Cnidaria; class Anthozoa; order Scleractinia; family Acroporidae; genus Montipora; species Montipora foliosa. The sequence continues at coordinate 50,404,924 of NC_090879.1, forward strand.
TGTAGAATTCATTGCTTGAGTCACTTTACTTATCCATTCAGCTTGCAGGTTTACTTCATTTTCTGTTTTCCATATAGTTCTCCAGAAATTGTTGAAATCGTTTGGTGTTAGATTAGGGTCAATAGCAATTGGTTCTTGAGGCATTTTGTCTGTGCATATAAGTCTCTTGTTTACATTATCCTTTATTATGCTCTTACAGTGATCAAAAAGATTTACTCTAGCATTGGTCAAATCGCTTGTTTGCGGTATTGCGTTATTATTATTGTTATTATTATTATTATTATTATTATTATTATCTTAATAAACTTAGACTTTAAAACTATATTAATCAAAAAGATAAACGCTAAAAAGGTTAGCACAATGTTTCGACATCGTCGAGATGTCATTGTCAAGTGAAGGAATAAATTGTAAGCCGCATATAAGTACAAAAATTGTTGAATAACTTAAATCAAGAAATGGTTCAGTGACGGTTAAGTGACAGTCACAATTGCTCTACTATACGGATCAATGAAGATCACGAAAATAGTTTTGCTTTATAATTAACCGAGTCAGTTTGTGTGTTCAGTGATGGAGATTTTTCTTTGATGAACATCATCTCATATATGAGACAGTCAAACTTTGTTTTGCATTTTTTCAGAATTGTGAAGCATTGATCCGGGATTTTGTTTTGTAAACCATGTCCTTCCCATCGATGTTTGCCGATCACAGAATATTGATGTTCTTTTTTACGCTGGTGAAGGTGGCGCGCAGTGTAACCAAAATAGTCTGCATTGCACGCACCACATTTATAATAGTATACAACAAGTTGTTGGTTGACTAAAGGCGGTTTTCGTTCTTGGATCTTGAGAACATTTTCCAGTTTTTGTCTAGTGAAGACTGGTTGCAAATCCGCAGTTAATTTCTTATTGAGATGGCAAAGTTGGTGTTTAACAGAATCAGCAGATTTTTGGTCGATAAATGGCAACACTATTCTGATCGAGCTATCTTGAACATCAAGAGTGGTGGTAGAACCATTACTGAGAGATTTTAGGAAATTTTTGATGGTATTTTCTATAAGCTCAGTTTGGTATTGTAGCTTTTGAAAGATAGTTTTAATTTCATTGCCTTCTTTATTGAACAGATCACTGGTCGAGAAGAGACTGTGGGTTCTCTAGATCATTGTTCCTAACAACGATTTCTTGTATCGGTTGTCTTGATGGCTTTGGTAATGTAGAAGGAGTCCTTTATTAGTGGGCTCCTATGTACGCTGGTCAGAATTTGATTTCCTCGTTTCTCCAACAAAATACCAAGAAACGGAAGTTTTCCATCCAAGGATAACTCCATAGTAAATTGAATGGACGGATGACATGCGTTTAGTACATGTAAGAAGTCTTGTGCTGCGTGTTGATCTCTCATAACGGCCAGTGTGTCGTCAACGTATCTCTTATAGAATGATGGCAATAAATTCCTGCTCTCCAATGTTTCTTCAATATGATATAGGAAAGCATTGGCTTATAAAGGTCCCAGGGGGGAACCCATGACGATACCGTCCGTCTGTTGGTATAGTTCGTCGTTAAATTGGAAAAGTTGATCCTTGGTCGCTAGTTTGAGAAGAACAGCGAGGTCTTGTCGGAAGATATTAAGATCGTAGGTAGTGCAAAACCAGTTGTTAGAAAAGGCTTTGTTAGCGAGTAGTTCTATAGTATAGTCCAGCGGGACATTAGTGAAGAGGGAGGTAACATCGTAGGAGACCAGGATGTCACTCTCAGTAGAAACAAGTTCTTGTACTTCCTTGGCAAAGGAAAAGGTATCGTTGATAGTATGGCTGTTGATTGATAAGGGCTTCAACTTTTCATCAAGCCATTTTGCTAAAGCATAATTGTACGTAGCAGTTGCAGAGAGGATAGGTCGTATCGAGAGAGTCTTTTTATGTGTCTTCGGAATTCTGTAGTATAGAGATGTGCAAGGCGGGATCCCTTAGTACAAACAACATCGGCGATCTCTTTCGGAAGAATTCTTCTCACCAACTCACCCGTGCATACACGAAGAGACACGACTCCTCACTCTTTTTATATCCAGCGGTATTCTTGTTTTGATGTAAGAAGTCCTCGAATCTCGATCAAAATATCATAAATATCACGAATGACGTAGATCTATAAGACACGTACGTTAGCAGTCATACTGTGTATGTTATCACGCATCTTGATGTGTTTAAAACTCGATGGAAAGTATCACGAATCATGATGTATATTTATCTGGAAACGTGATGTATATATTGCTAAAGAATCGTGATGTAAATATATCAGATAATCTTGATGTTAGTGTAGCATCGTTTAACATGAAAAAATGTGACCTTTGATATTTATATGGCGAATTTTGATGTATGTATAACAGTCTTGATGCACATGTACAACCACTTGATACATGCATGCCATTCTTATTTTGTAAATAGCATATCTTAATGTTTTGTCCCTTTTTAACTAGAAGAGCATATTTCATTTTAAAGATGACAGATTATCCTAAAGATTATGAAATGCCCGGTTTTCAGTTCACATGTTTTAAGAGTTTTTACCGATTTTTAATTGGTTGAGACAGGTTAATTTCTACTAAAAGGTGCAGCTGAAATTTCACTGAGTTTAAGAATCCTGTATATTCGCCCTTCGGCAACATTGAAATACGTCCAGTTGTAAAAGACAGTTGGTTCGGATGGTGGAGTTATTATGGCAACTGTTACCGCAGTCTCAACCACTTAGAAACGAGTCGTTACATCTTTCAATGAACAAGATTCAGCCAAAACTACAGCTTAATTAAAGATATTAGCATTTAAATGGTTAGGAAGAGAGAGATGCAGTAGACAAAGACCGAGATCATCAGGCAACAGTGTGTTGTTTCTTTTTTAATAATATATATGGAAAAATTACTCCATTCTGATTGGCTAATAGAAATGCGGTTTTCACGTAACATAGTTTAGAAAAGAGAAAATGAAGTGCAAAAAGAAGTAATAAACCAAGCATTCTGATTGGTCAATGAGCAAACAAAGTCATACAAGCCGATGAAATGCGAACCCTCGAGGGCGCAATTTTTGCGTGATTGCGTGATACGCGAGCGTTGCTTCTGCTTAAACATACCGAATTTTTCATATATATTATTAACAAGTAATCACATGATTTTTCTCGGGCAATTTGGAATAAATAAGCACTTGTAAATTTTTTCAAAAACTATTAATAGCATTTTCCACGAGTTATAAAAATAGATGGTCAAGTCTTACTACAAAGTATTATGGGATTGAAATGCGGACACACATCGCAAAAATGCATTTGCTTACGTCCGCATATTAATCCCGTAATGCTCTGGGCCCTAAGTCGTGACGTCAAATGAAAAGATTGCAATGGCACTCGCCCGTGTTTTTCAATCGTCAATTTACTCATGCTCATATATTGCAAATTGCACTTGATTACCTTTACTAAATGTCACTTCTACGATGCAGGATATGTTCCGTACAAAAATGGGCACAGAATCGCGTGTCTGTAAACACCATAATCGGAAAACACCGCCGAGGTGTTTCCGTGTGCTTCAGAAAAGCAAGAACGAATTTCATTGCTTGTTGCTTGAAATGCTGTTTATTAGAGCTTCCAAACCAAAATTCTGAGAACTGGTACAGGTGATGTTTTCTTACGACGCAAAAGTATCAAAAAACATCTGTACCTGTGCAAATGTTACTCTTAAAAGTTAGGACTGGCTATAACGAAGGTATAAGCTTATGAATTTGTTGACTGGGTGCGCATAATGACCGAGAGCCAAATATTTTCCCCGTCCGGCCAGACCTGAGTCAGTCAATAAGCATTTGTCAAACGATCACTATGTGTAGAACATTTTAAAATTTACGCTTGAGCCCAAATGTAGCTCGATTACATGTACAAGACGGGGCGCGCGGGACAAATCCAAAAGATTGTAAAATAAAAACTGGTCCTTTATTTCTATTTCTTGGCGACGGAATCATAAACAGTCATCGAATGCCCCAAAGTTTTTTGTCTTAAAATCTTATATTTCGAAAACGAATTCGGTGACCCACAGTTCCTTTAAAGCAATAAGTGACAGACTAAGATAAAACACTCTGCAAAGTTTTAAAAGATTCTCTGGAGTAAATTGAGAGCCACCTTCACAATTGGAAAATTTTAATCTGCTCCAGAGAATTTGTTTCAACTTAATTGTGAAGATTTTTATTTTAGCCTGCTAATCACTTTCCAGCGATAACAAATGGGGGTCACTAAGTTTGTTTTTGAGGTATAAGCGTTCAAAGACAAAATGAAGGGCTTTTTTGCGTGGCGCTTTTGTCTCCATGCTAACATATTACGTCACATCAATGAGTGCATCTTGTTAAGCAATTCTTGGCTTTCATCCATGTAATGAGACAGCCATGTTGGTGCTCAAAACAATAGAAAATGGCCTCACAAGTTTTGTATATTAATAGAGTCGAATTCCCAAAAGACATTTTACTGCATTGTTCTGTACACCAATATGGCCGCTGTAGCGTCGGATGCAAACCACCAGTACCATAATATTGCCGTTACGTGAATAGGTGTTCTAGACTTGATTCCTCTAATAAATTGTTGACACGGTTTGAGCGTCCTTAAACTGACAAGTGCACTTTATCATTACCTATGAGCACTCGGCTCGTGCAATGAGCCGCACCCATTCGTTGGTCAGAAACGACTCGGGGATACCTTCTCCTCCCCTTGGTCTGTAATAGGTAGTCTAAGATTGCAAATACACCAGCACCTACTTCGGTACTACATAAAAATCGATGTCCTACATTTCAGTCTCTCTATCCGATCTACATTCAATTTGTACAATTCACCTCTCTCTGCAGCATGTACCAAGCAAAGCAATGGCTTTTCAGTCTTTTGGCTTTGACTAACATGCCTGTACTCTTGGTTACTATCAAAGATGAATACTCCTGATTACTGGCAAAGGTGAATGCTACAAAAAAAAAAAACTCCCTTTCTATGAATTATCACAAAAATACTTGCGTTACTCAAAGCAAAAGGACAAAGAATGTCTTCGAGACAAACGAACTAAACCAGTCTCTCTCTAAACTGTGCAAAAGAAAAATAATTAAATTTGAAAAGTAACCTCTAATAGTTAAAACGTAAGACGACCTGTACCTTAGACTGCTCGGGGCTTCAAACCTTAATACACGAACAACTTGATAATGATTTACACAAAAGCAAATCATATGATAACATAGACTGGAAAAACTACTCTGGAGTCAATTATTTTTATGCGTAAATACTAATGATCATTAATTTCTAAGTTTTGATTAAAAATGTCAAATGAGCCTTGGTTGCACAGTTCCAGTGAATTGACATTCCACAGCATTGCAACTGTGAAATGCTCTTTGGAATTATCCCTCGTCCATTGTGCTTGGTGGCATAAAATACATCGCTGAGTTCACGGATAGCTGGTGCTTAACATGACAAACGGGGGCTGACAACTCTACCAAACGCTAGTTGAGCAATACCATTTCTTAACTTAAGTCGTGCCGGAAATTTGGATCATCCTCCCGAATTTTTGGGATACATTCCCGGAAATTTTTAGAATTCCCGGCATATATTCTAAGATGTGCCGTTTATTACTACTTGTGTAACCTTAAATATTACACGTTTTGCATGTTTAACATTATTTTAACCATGAATAGCGTCTTTATAGTAAAATATTTCAATTTTAATTAACAAAGAAACAAAATCTTTAAAATGACCGTATTTTCGTTGCATAACATGCATCGTTAATTTGCTATTATAAGGTATAGAGGTTTTGCACGGCAGCCATGTTGCATGGCAGGAACAATGGATTCTTTTTCCTATGGGAACAAATCTTCTTTCTAATGCAAAACATTTTCATAGTTCCTGTCGAGTAAAAGAAGCCTGAAGTGTTCGTTGACTAGGTTGAGCAACGAGAAGCCCTCTGCCGTCTTGTGTATGCCGCTGTAAGAGTGAGCTCGACATTCTCTGTAGGGACCCACATTCTGGCACTGTCAGTGTTCTCACTGGCTTCGGATAATTGCTCAGTAGACACACCTGGTTCTTTGCCTTTTGCCCCTTCAACTATATTGCCTTCATTTTGTTTTGTCACAGAATCCAACCACTGCAACAAAATGAGCACTTTCTTGATCGTGCAGTGTCACCGTGGCTTTTGGCTTTCGGCAGTACAAAGGAAGAGAGTCTGACCTCTGCTTGTAGATTTGTCTCACTCCATTAACTTTAACACCTTTTCCATACACAAGGCAGAAGTCACACATTTTCAATGCCTCTTTCTTTACCGGCGAACTTTCCTTGATAAAAGAACGATTATCTTTCCGCTTTGTGTAGAGCAATGGCATTTGACCGTCGTCTCTGTGTTCATGACCAGTCTCTCTCTTCCTCTTAAATCCAAGCCCAATAGCGGATTTCATTGCACATTCCAATGCACTGCGAGAAGAAAGATATTTAAATTCAAGTGCAGATGGAACTACCTGATCTCGGTTGTATACTCCGAACATGCCTTCTATACGAAGAGTTGTAACAGAAGTGAACTGGAACTCATTTAGCCTACTTTCAAGACCATGTTTTCTTAGAAAACCTTCTATGCTTCTCTTCCCTTCTAGGGATATCCTTGCATTCTCCGTGGTTTTCGTTGCAGGGGTACCATACTTTCTCATGCTGGTGGTCTTCTTTTCCGGTAACCTTTCGGCGACTTCATTTTGCCACTCTCCAAAATAGCTGCCTTTTTGCTCCAGAGCTTTAATCTTTGAAGAGTAATAAATATCTCTGATCTTACATTTGTAAATTTCTCCAAGTCTCTTTTTAGTTAAACCGTAAGCTTCGTGGCCGTTGCGGAGGGTTTCCATCCAGTTCTGAAACTCTTGCGTTGGTGTGTATAGACGAACCTTCCACCATCAGCAATAAAACACGCCGACCCAACACTCCAAAGCCTGTTTCACATGAAAGCTTTGATGGAACAGTTGGTCCGTCTTCATTACTGTGAGTGGGGTGTGGGCGATGACCAGCCACCTCCTCCAATACAGCTGACGAGTTTCTGCCATCTTTACCACGAGTCGCATTCAGTGTTACTTTCATGTTGTATAGCATGCTGGTGCTTTATGCAAGGAAAACCCCTTGAAAAGATGACACATGTACGGGCGATATCTCCTTGGGAAAATTGCGTTTCTTGCGATTAAAAGATTTTAAACTATGATTCATGATTTATGACTCAGTTTCCATCCCAAAATTTACACAAACGACTATGGACGGAGATCATGGTCAATTGACTAAAATTAAGGATTAAGGGTAACATTCTTGTGAAACTTGTTATTGTTTTCATATAGACCAGTCGCTGCATCTCTTGTTGTAAATTTTGATCGAATGTTACCTACGCCTAAATATTCTTCGGTTTTGTGTCATGTCATGACAAAAACTGTGACAGTCTCGCTTTTGTAATGATCACAGAATCTGACAATCTTGTTTACCGGACACCGGACATGTCTATCTCCTCTTCGACTACTTTTAAAATGGCCTTTGTGAGACGGGCGTCATTCAGACGGTTACTTTTCTAAATGGTGGACATTTTACGTTCTCCACGAAAACATCTTCAATTGAATTCAGATCTGGTCGGCTGGCGATCAAAACGGTTTTATCTGTGAGTGATTTTCAGAAGAATTTGAAGATAAGTAATGGCTGGAAAAACACTTAGAATGAATTGACTCATGAGATGTACAGTTGTCCAAAACCATGTTTTCCGAGCTGCCAAAACGCAGAAAGTAAGATATGTTTGTCAGGTTATCTCCATGTCAATATGCTCATAAACTGAGAAAGTTTGTGCTTGAACACAGTTAAGCTCTTAGCACAGCAATGACGTCAGGTATAAATTCAATGCCAAATCACCGTTTTCTTCTTTATTGGGATTGAACGATCCTTTGCATTTTGGACACTTAGCGTTCAGGGCATGTCCAGAATATTCCACCACCTTTGATTCGGCATGGCACAAGGGACACTTGTATTTAGCCACTTGCAGTCCTTTAAGTTTCATCAAATCCCCAGCAACTTCGGCACCATGCTTCTTATAAGCTCTCTTCTCCTCTTCACTCAAGTCATTCCAATCCCAGTAGACATCAATAAATTCCAGCCCAAGGACAGATGCCTCCTGAACTCTGAAGAATCCACCGTCAGCGAAGTCCTCTCCATATGAATTCATCAAACGTAAACTCTCAGCATCGTAACTTGTAAGAACAACTGCATGTCGACCTCCTTTACTTGCTGAGTCCGTCTCTGAGATGAGGTCCGATTTTGTGAGGATTCCTTTCCCATTTTCTTCATAGAACTGATCGAATAGATCCCACTGTGCTCCAGTCAGGAAGAATGTTGCAACCACTGGTCTTTTTTCGGAAATGGCCCTCTTGGCCTTAACAGTATCGACCCTTCTGCATTTCAGACGATATTTTGGGCACTCCTCCCTCAGGACGTCGAAAACGGGAGCTCCTTTTTTCCCATGTTTAGTTACCAACTCCTCCACTAAATCGTCGAATTTTGGACACTCGCCAATGCGCCGTTTAATTGCGAGGTGCATAACAGCTGCAGAAGCATGTGCAAAACAGGTTTCTCCTTTCTGTGTTGTAGGCTTAAATCTTTTATTTGCCCTATTGATGTAGACATTTAGATCAATTTCTGAGAGAACATCGGAGAGAGCATCTTGACTGAGGACAGCGCGCTTAGCCATGTCACAAACCTCTTTGATGACATCTGGATGGTTCACTTGAAAGAAAAGTCTGGTTTCATTGTTGCTGAAGTCGATCTCCCATTCTTCTCTTTTTCCTTTTTTGGCAAACAAGGCGCGTGGTATTTCCTGAGTTTTCATGGTGGAGCTAATTCTGAACATGAACTTCGCTGGCTCCCTCCAGGTTCCGTGTGGAATGCCATACAAGCGACGAGGATTGGATATATTTTCATGAGTTATAAAACAGCTTACTGTGGTGACACCCAAATCGGACAACGCTTGGAGAGGAGGGTCGTTTCCATCAGTTGAGAGACCACCAGAGAGGATAAATAGAAGTTTCTTATGATTTGCAAATTGTGGATGGGAAAACAGCTCCTTTGAATGACGCATAGCTGTAATTAGTGGAGTTTCTTTACCTTTTTCTTTTTCTTTTCCATAAATGTAGGGTTCAACTGTTTTCATCAACTCATTAATCCGTTCGTTCGTTAGTTCGTGATCACCTTTACTAGCATGCTGTATTTCGGACGCGGTTTGGAAACTCATGATTGCCGCCTTGCAGACATCCACCATTCTCCATTCCTCCAAGAGTTGTTTTCCCTTCTCGATTGTTTCTTTTACTGACTCTTCTGTTGCCCATTCTTTCCTTTCCTCACTCGCAGTCTTATATGCGCCCTCTTTGATGAGGCTGTCTGGCTGAATTACAATTTCACGACATTCTCGGGGCAGGATCTCGTAAACAAACTTTCTGGTGAACAAAGAACTTCGTTGCAAGTAGTACAATATCGCAGCA
>NC_090879.1:50426940-50476940 GCF_036669935.1 Montipora foliosa
AAGGAGCCTCGGAACCCAGGACCCTGATCCTGTTTCCTTATTGTGACATTCGCTGGGTAGACACTCAACACACCTTTCAGCAAAATTAGGACTTTGTTGCGAATGGTAAAGTATAGCAGCTGCAGAAGAAGGATCGAGAACTTCTGCCACTAATTTCCAGTTTTGAACCCAAGTGCGAACTTCTCCTGCACCATTTTTTTCAAGAACGTTCAAGACCTCATTGATAATTTCTTCCTTCGTTTCTCTGGACCTTAAAGTTTCGATGTAGAATTGTTCCTTGTTTGCCTCCACAAGAGAGCTCCACAAATCAAAGGGTTCAGGATGAAAATCCAGACCAAATGCCAACACAAACGTCTCCTTTGAAAATGGTAAAGTAGAATTTATCAGTTCATTTATCACTTTTAGAAGAAACCTTGCCCAACTTCCGCCTTCCGACTCGAGCTTGCCACTTAACGCTTTCCAATTGGAGTCGGACACATTCACCAGGATGCCGGTCAAGTACAGCATATTTCCTGTATGCGTTAAAAAAATATTCTGGATCATTAGTAGGAAAACGCTATATATTCATTAGTATACATACAACAATAATTACATGAAACACATTTTGCCTGATGCCCAGGTATCAGGAATGAAAACAGCAGTGTCACCCTTGGTGTCAACTACTACCGTTTTGTTGCTTCAAATTCCAGTTCAGGTCAAAAAGCCTCGCAGTGGTTCCATCCTCACAAACTTTAAACTACATCTGCTCCCATATGCATGCATTGTATTTAAATACATAGTTAACTAAATAGAGGGTAATGTGAAGTGCTAGATTTCTGTCCCATATGAAACATGTGAGCGTTAGCCCTACTGATGGAAATGGGCCCACACAAGGACAGAGAAAAACTCTGACCAGGGTGGGAATTGAACCCACGACCTTCGGGTTAGATCTCCGCCGCTCTACCGACTGAGCTACAAGGTCAGACGGGAGCAGGCCGTGGGTACTGAAGATGTTAAAGTCACGGCAATGAACATGTACAAGTACAAGAAAGGTTACGTTTATACAAACGTTGGCCGTGTAGCACTTATATTTTAAACAGAGTTAACTGAATAGAGGGTAATATGAAGTGCTAGATTTCTATCCCATCTGAACCATGTGAGCGTTAGCCCTACTTATGGAAATAGGCCCACACAAGGACAGAGAAAAACTCTGACCAGGGTGGGAATTGAACCCACGACCTTCGGGTTAGATGTCCGCCGCTCTACCGACTGAGCTACAATGTCAGACGTTTGTATAAACGTAACCTTTTCTTGTACTTGTACATGTTCATTGCCCTGACTTTAACATCTTCAGTTCCCACGGCCTGCTCCCGTCTGACCTTGTAGCTCAGTCTGTAGAGCGGCGGAGATCTAACCCGAAGGTCGTGGGTTCAATTCCCACCCTGGTCAGAGTTTTTCTCTGTCCTTGTGTGCGCCCATTTCCATCAGTAGGGCTAACGCTCACATGTTTCATATGGGATAGAAATCTAGCACTTCACATTACCCTCTATTCAGTTAACTCTGTTTAAAATATAAGTGCTACACGGCCAACGTTTGTATAAACGTAACCTTTCCTTGTATTTAAATACAGCTCTACATTGAGTCTAAGCAAAAGAAACGACACTTTTGTTGTGCAATTTTTTAACTGAATCGAGAAATCTCATTGGCCATTTCTTGGTGATTTATTTGGGAGCTTAAGCACGCACGTTTTTGAGACGCGCACGGCAACCGGAAGTGAGCTGTTTTCCCTTTTAGCTTGTCTTCACACAAGAACATTTACATTGCTAAATATCTTTTCTCCATTTGAGATGATTGGTATAAAAATCTGGGAGACACCACTGTCCTCGCACGCGAAATGTTCTTTTCCGGTTGCCGCCCGCGTCTCAAAAACGCACGTGCTTAAGGTCGCTATTATCTCACAGCATGCGCATGAGTAGTATGTGACGGATGACTAACTTAGGTTATGCAAAATGTCGGCCACTTAAAATAATGGATGATGGCGGCTTAGATCCTAGGGTTTTATTGAGATGCGGGCCGTGAAGGGAGACGAGGGAAGTTTTAATAAGATGCACGACATGTAGGTACACGCAAGAGAGGTTTTAATGAGATGCAGGACTTGTAGGTTGTGCTTCTGTTGTGTGTCCGCCCAACCATCCGGGTGGTATCACAAATATAAACGTAAACGAACAATGGGAAAGACAGGGAAGCAGTGAGGTAGAGATGATGTCATCACAGACCAAAAAGAGAAATCACCTACGTCACTTTACATCAACTCTTGAAAAGACAAGGCAAAACTGGTTTGTTGGGTAACCAATAAAGGTATTTAAAACGGCTTCTTACTTTGGCTACATCAATTACACCACGCATTTTATTCAATTGAAAAACAATCTATTTCGTGGACTCAAAGCAGTACATAGATCAATATCACAAAACGAAAGTGACACTCATGAACTGTATTCAGATATAACACCAGTATCTTCACCAAATTGTTCATTTAAGGGTGGAAGGTCTCTTTTTGCAAACCCTGTCCTCCATTGCTCCGACTATGATAGCGTTCTGTATTTGTAACTTGGGTCGTAATGGTCTTTTAATTTGGTTGTTGCTGGTATCTGTTCTTGAGTATCTACTTGATACAAAGGAAGTTTCTTGTAACAGGACACGTAGAATGGTTCCTCATCCGCCTACTGAGAGTATTTCCGAGGTTTTTTCTGCAACAGGGTAGAAAAAACCTGAACGCACTTTTATGGTTGGCAACTCCTTGTGCTAACACAAAGGTAGCTCACCGCCTTCTTGAATTTTGTAGTCAGGAATCACTTTCTCGTGCAGGCACTGTCGATAACCATGAATAAAATCTTCAAGACAGAAGAAAGAGCATAACGTCCAGTCCGATTAACGCGCGTAAGGTAGATTACCTGAAGCAGCGGTGGTGACTTCGAGATCTTTAAGACAAATTTCACACTTGGTGTAACCCACCTTTTTAAAGTAATGAACATGGAACGCGGACGACTAAGCTTTATAGCACATCAGTGATAACAGGTTTGGTACATGTCATTTTCTTCAATTAGGCGATCCAATCAGTACCAACAGGTTTCCAAGAAACAAGTCAGACTGCCTCATAACCTTTTATTACCAGTTGGCTCTCCCTGTCGACGGTGATCTCATTGATCCACGATTGAAAATCGGGGCAATGAAATCCAAGATATCTAGTAAATCGTGCCATAGCCAATAAGCATCTTTGCGGTGTTTGTTCAGGTTTTCCAAAACAGCATTTAAACATGAGGCGTTGCGAGTACAGGTTTACGTTACCTTTTTTTTTATGTTCGCAATCACAAGAAGAAATTGTAGTGATGTCTGCCACCATGATGTTAGTTCATTAGTGTTGTTAAAAGACATCAGTCCAGGCTTATATGGTGTTTATTAATTAACTTGTTTAGTAAACTTCCCATTGTCTTTTACTTCTTGTTTTCGCCATTTTGCGCGTTGGGGTGGACAAAGGAATTTGGCCAAAAGAAATGCAGGTGTCTCTGAAGGCAATGGTGTTTTGTACAAAACCGGTTTACCTATCAATTGCAATGTTGCTGAGACAGGCATCGTTTCTGTGGGAGGTCTTAGTTTTGCCAGTGACACAGATCTGACAAAAGGACGGGGAATGGTGTAGCGGGAAGTTTTCTCGTATAACTTTTGCAGACTTGTCTAAAGATGTCGTAGGCGGGTGGGTAGGACTTGTCTCGGCTGGAGGTGGCGACGCTGTTGTCGTCGCAGTAGGTTGACAGACCTTGATATCGGTGCAAAAGTTCATCTAACAAACTGATTTTTTTGGTCTTCTGGTAATGAAAAATCCATGATTTAGTTCATGTCTTGATCTAAACGCATCAATGTCGCGAGTTGCGGTGGGGAAACTCAATTGCCTCGCCGGTGGAAGTTGATGTCTGTTGAGCATAGGATGTGAGACAATGGATTTAAATTTTTGAAATGCCCTGAGTGCCCGTGCGCCTTCATTGCGAGCCACAAAGAATTACTCGATTACTTAAAAGACGTGGACCAACAACGGCACCAAAGCCTTTTGATAAACATCGGTAAAGAGCGCGAAATGGCCAAAGATGGTGTGTTACTACACTAAGCCTTGCACTTTGAAACAGGGCAAAGGTACCAAAAAAAAAAAACCGGGGAAGAATGTTTTTCAGCTGTCCGAACCGCAATTTCATACTTCCAATGGTTGGACGCTTTTTGGGCCAAAGCGATTGGAGACTTCACCGTAGAGAAACTGAATCCTTCGCGACCACATCAACCTCGATACCTTATGAGATGCCGTTCCAGTCAAATTCAGCCATTATTGTTTTTAATAAATGGTGCATACCTTTTTGTAAATGCAGACTTTTCGTTAACGATGACTCGAGATTCTAGAAATGGAGCCTCTTTTTGATGAAGGCTGCCCCCATCTCTTTAAATGGTGAGAGTTGTATTCATCCCTGGTGGGCCGTTTTTTGTTAATGCTGCCAATTGTTTTTCGCAAATGGTGCTCGTCATCATGGTGCACCAGTTTGGGGACTAGGACAGCTGTGCATGTAGAAAAAAAATCCCTTTGACACGGTTTCAACATAGCGGACGACCTTGCGAATGCTCCGTATTCTGTGGGAAGCCTGTGTAATCTTGTAAAGGACAAAATTGAAAATGTATGTTGCAGTTGACAAATTCCGTGGGGACACGTGATGCCGACGAAGCTCTAGATGATATTGATCTGTATGTTACCGCAGTTAACTGTTTGGATTCCTTGATAAGAACGCCAGACGATGTATATCGCGAACGAGACATTTTGTTAAGCCAAGTCTCAATGAGAACTTCCAGACTAACCTGCGTGTACTCCTGGTTACTGTCAACATGAATACGCCTGATTACTGACAAAGATGATGCTAAAAACATCTTTTCATTTAACTGTCGAAGAAACGCTATAAAGAACAATACTACATTCATAAAGAATGTCTTCGAACGCTACGAACTAAATCAATCTCTTTCTAAACTGTGCAAATGCTCGCATAATATTTTTGAGCTCCATAAACGCACACTGGGTTGCCTATGGTACGTGTTACTCAAAAACAGAAGGGACTGAGTTGGGTGGTATTGAACTGCAGCGTTCCAGTCAATTTGTTCAAGTCGGGGTCATTAAGACCATTTCAAGTGTCACCTAGAAGTCGTGCCAGCAGAGGCCCTTTGGCTTACACGTTGATACGACGAAACAGATCCTTTTCTGAGCTTAAAAACTTGGCTACCAGCCTATTATAATCATTTGTGAGAAAGAAAAAAATTCTGTCATCTTTAGAAAAATAGGCACGCATTGCGTACGTGTGGTAGTGCAGTAACACAGCGCCTTATTCCATATTGTCAACTGAGCTGAGTTTTGTCTTCCAGGATATTCAAGTTGTCTTTGCATAATATGTAGCTGTAATAGTACACAATACTGTTTGGTATTGTATATCATTGTCATCTCATGGTTAAAATCTTAGGTAAATAGCCCCCTGAGAAGACATGTGATTACTAGCAAAGTACTAAACCCAGATAGATTGAAGAAAATAAAAGGGAGTCGAGAAACATTGGCTTCTAGGCTGACATGTCGATCATTTCCAAGTTCCCTCACAACTTCTTTTCACGACAAGTTGAAGCGTGCACTCTGAGCATCTGACAGCTTTGTAATACAACCGTTCACTGAAGTTTCCCTGTCCGGCGGGATAGTATCTGGATGGATGACCTAAAAAATATACCACTCCGTAACAGAAGCATAGGACCGAAAATTCTATTCTAACGCCCGAAAATGCAAACTAAGCAAGGTACAGATTTTGTTAGCTTGCGTTACGCAAAACAAATATTGATACACAGTTTTTAGGAAGAGCAGAGAGAAGTTTTCGGGACGGTCCATCGAGAATAACAGATTTTGCCATCAGCAACGAAATTTACGACATGAAAGCAACATTAATTTTGAGCTGCGAATATAAAAAGTTACCATTAGCGAAAAACAGTTTGCGAGTTTTTGCTACGTTCAATTTTGTTATTGCACAAGTAAATCGCAAAATCGAAAGTGACATAGAATTCAGCGGGCGCCGTGATCAAGCTACCGCGACGTGTTTACTCGCGAAACAGTGAAGCATCTGTGTCAAATGAAGGCAAGATACCGGGTTTTTGCTTTTGTTCGTTTCCTTTTTCTTTCAAGTGTGATAAAGTTTGACAAGCAATGTGCGAATTCAACACAAAGATCACAATCGCCCAACTCTTGAGGTTGACATTGTTTCTGCAAAGTTAAAAAATTTACTCTCCAAGAGGAGGTTATTTATCACCAGGTAATTCCATCGTTTTGAGAATAGCAGCTACTTTATTATTTATCAGCGTCACAATTTTTTGCTGATTTTGGGGCTCATTTTGTTGAAACTCAAGCACACTTCCAACAGACCTGTTTATTTTCGTGACTTATGCACTGCTTACAGTGCACTGCCACAAAACGCCTCCCGTATCTCATTTCAACCCACGTATGCAAATTTGTTAAGCTCGAATATTACAAAACACAATAAATTCAAAAAGGCTGGAAATCTCAAAAAAAATCTTTTCCAGCGAATAATTTTTTGAAAGAAACAAAATATTTGCTATTAGAGGCAAAAACTCTTCCTATTTCAATTTCGTGCGTGCAAACAAGACACAATCCGTGTCACAAAGGATATGCGATTAAATAAATTTCTGACAGTTCACATCAAACCCTTTTCGAAAGAACCTTGACCGTAAATAATGAAGCACAAAAGAGACAACAAGCTTTCATTCAAATAATTCTTCACTGTCACATTTCCAATTTTTTTTTTTACCTTCGCAGAGTTGAGTACAAAATAAATGTAAATTGCCAGACAACTTAGATGCGACTTTAGTGAACACTTTGTTAAATCCATAAAAAAAAGAAATTGCCGTTTGACTTCAGTGTTGTATATAATACCAAGTGAGCAAACTATTAGAAACAAAGCTCACTTGATATCCAAAGGCGAAAAATGAAATTGTTGTCGAAGACGGTTGTTAGTAAAACGCGTAACGGGATTTTTTTTTTTCCGACGCTGTGGTTAATTATTTTAAAACCAAAAAGACCGTAAAAAAACATAGAAAAAAAGGTAAATAAAGACGTGCACCGTACGCGCTGGTTCTTGTTATGAGAGAAAAAGGAGACAAAATATATATCAAATATTTATACGTGTAAAATGTTCTTTTCACCACACGGAATAGAGAAGCCAAATTTGACCTTGTCAATTATTATTCGTTGGATTTTATCTTAGTCCTCTTAAGGGTTAGGGTTAGGGTTGGCGTTAAGTCTCTGACGTCACCACCTGTGATACGCAACCTTCTCCGGGAACAAGGCCAAGTAATGGTGGCTGTGAAATCTCGGATAAATCGCTAGAAACAAACGTACTTCCACTCTTCGTAAAGGATTGATATTTCGCACGGTGGGTAAGAAAATATTTAAAAAAATGAAGTTTTGATCTCAGGAGCACTTTAAGGTTTAAAATACCGAGCAGTATAAGGTAGGTTTCAACTGTTGGAGGTTCGTTTTCAAATTTATAAATTGTGGCACCGTTTGCTTGATTTTTACTGGGTTGCCAGCATGACAATCCCAGTCGGAAAATGGGTAATGTTTCTCCGATTTTTAATTTTTTTAAATTTTGTTCCGTGTCGGTAAAAGTCTTGCCTGTCACTCCTCTGCTAAGTGGTGTCTTTGTGCATAGAGTCTTCAGTGCGTATTTTGTTAGGTTTGAGGGGGTTGGGGTAAATGCGTAGATTTCTCTGGTGCACTCAGGAGAACATTTAATTAGCTTGCAATGACGTCGAAAGCCATTGTAACGGGAATGGCGTTTTAGTGCATCTTTAAACAAAATATACTCTTATGGAGCTAAAGAATGGAACGTCAATTGGATAATGAAGACGGGAGGTGAAAAATAAATATCTGGAATCTTAAAAGCGACGACTAATGGACTTCGACAACAATCTTTCGCCCGTCAAGCCGAAATCAAAGTGAGCTGTATTTTTCATATTTTGCCGAGTGTGGTGAAACCAAATGGAAAATTCTCTGGTAACTTATGGGTTCAACAAAGAAGGTAAGGAATCGAACACCTTAAGTGGCTCTGTGATCTCTGTTGTCTGGCTATTTGTATTTATTTGTACTCAACTTTGCACAGTCGTCCGGTAACAATTGGAAATTTCACTAATTCTTGTTAACCTTCAATGGCGTCGAAAGTCATTGTAACGCAAATAGGACAATCACATGACGTTTGGAGGGAAAATAGTTTATTTGTGGCCCGAGTAGCATCATTTGCAAATGATGATACACAAGGCCACATTGTACCAATTCATTTAATAAGAAAAAAATGTTTAACAGAGATGTAGCATGAAACTATGGTATGGAAAGTTGTTGCTACAACATGATTTGAAGTGCGGGTTGTAGACCAACTCTAATTTTCAGATGGAAATTACAGGTTGCAAATTCCTTTTTTGCAACTAATTGGTTGATCTCACACACCATCATAAAGAAGTTTGAAATGCTGAAAGTGTATCTTCCCTTGGCATGGACAAGAACGACGAGGACAATAACAACACGGCTGTACTTGTTCTGGATGAGAACAGCCGGTTAGCTTGAAACTCGAATACTGATATTGTGACGTCTTTGTTTACCTTAGAATACGATATTTTGACAGATTGCATTTTTCATTTCAGTCCTTTGACAACTACTCCAAACACTGTAAGGATGATTTTATTTCAGATCATATACTTCCTTTAGAGTTCGGCTGTGACCAAAAGCTAAGAGCGGCTGTGACCAACAGCAAAGGGAATGATATAATGGCCATGGCCATATTATTTTAGAAGATACATCTCAGGCTCTTCATCGTTGTCTTACCTAGGCATTAAACTTAAAGTAAGGTGATTATTGAACGGTATGACTTGTGGGAAATGTGTCTATATTCATAGTTTGCCGTACTGTATGGTAGCATACCCTCCTTATGACACCCAAATTTTTATGAATGAAAAACGGCAAGGGCGTAGCTAGAGGGGGTTCCTGGGGTGCCCGTGACCCCACCGTTACAAGCCTTTTTAAAGCAAACAACTTACAATATTCAGGTGGCAAAAACTCCACAATCTGGCGAGTACCCTTAGTTTGACACAGTGTGATCCCGCCTTTGAAAAATCCTGGCTACGCCCCTGAACGTTTCCCATAAAATGTTTAAGCAATAGATAAAATATGAGCGGCAGACCTTTATGGGCATTTAAAGCGGCGAGCCGCAGGCGAGCCATTTTAAAGCCCATGAAAGTCGGACGCGAATATTTTATCGTACTTGGGAAGTGAAACAATAGAATGTGTTTGTCATGTTAATCACGTGGGCATGGAGCTATCCCATCCAGGTGATCTGGTGACGTAATTTGGAGGACTGGGAAGAAAAATTTTAACGCCGTATCCCACAACCGCGCGCGGCCTTAGGTGTTGTTTCCAAACTCCCTGCAGTATTTCCATCGCCAAAACTCAACAGATCATTCAGTGTCTACCACATTTCCTGTTACTGAAAGAACATTCAAGTAGACCCGACAAGCTCTAATCTCACGTCTGCCATGTTAAATTCGAAAATAAGGCCGCGCGCCTTTGTGGGATATGGCGTTAAAATTTTTCTCCCCAGTCCTCCGAATTACGTCACCCGATCACCTGGATAGGAGTTTGGAAATACTCAGCACTGATTTAGGAAATTCATTTTCGTAGAGCCTTTGTAGTAGAAACATGCCTGGTCGGTTTTGCTCCCCAAAGGGTAAAATAGAAGAGACCAGTTTTGTGTCGGAAGCCACTCCTACAGCAACAAAATACAACACTAAATGGGGGAGAAAAATCTTGGAGGAATGGCAGCAGCGACGGCAAAATAAATGTGCAATGTCAGAACTTGTTGGAGTGGCCGGTCTCAAATGCGCAGATATTCAAAATCTGACCGTTTCACTAGAGCACGTCGCCAAATACGCTATACTTTTGGTTGAGCAAGTTCGTTTGCGAAGAACAAGCCGCATGCTCTTAGCAACCGAAAAAAGGCTGGGGCATCCAGCTGAGAAACGGGAGTAAAACTCCTGTATCTCAGCTGGGTGCCCAGTTCCTTGCAACATTTCATTCCCATTGTATTCCATTAATTTATCATCGCAAATCGTTTGAGGCGTCAACTTTCACGGAACCATGTCATCATCTGAAGACGTTATGTTAATTAAAGGAACGGTATAAAATAAAAAGATGTACATTGACACCAGCCCTTAAAATAGCGATGAGAAAAAGCACTCTCCGTGTTTCAGTAACACGATTACAAAGGATTCTGACGATATTTTTTTTTATGTCGGGAATGTAATGTCCTTATAGATCACAAAGACGCTAATCGAAACAATAATCAAAACACTCGCCTAATTCACACTGTTCCTACACAATCACTCGTCCCATGCCCACACGGTCACCGGGTTCCCGCGCTGGAGAGATCCTGGATGTACATACAAACACTACATTCTCCTTCTTCCTTCGCTTACAAACCCGCTACCTTATTACAACAATAAGTATGACTAATGTCCTTTATGATACACTGAAAACTAGTAAAAACACAACATTACTTAGATGACTGCAGTCACTGCAAAGTCACTGTCACAGCTACAGGGTGATATAATCTTTTAGTCTTTCGGGAGGTCGAGTGACTCTCCCTAACCTCCTTGGCAAAGGCTCGGCCTGAACTGGGCTTTGCTCCTTGACTGGAGTAGCACTTGCCTCCACTGTTAAATTGGGCAAGGCTTCCTGTCCAGAGGGCTGCTCAGGTACACCGCTCACTACCGCGTCTGAAGAGCCTGGTTCCCCTGGATCAGTAGCCCCCTTGTGATGATTTTAACTTGATTTGGTCTCCATGACGTTCAATCACCTTATAAGGCTCCTTCTCATAACATGTTGAGAGCTTTGTCTCTTTCCGTTTCTCAAGCAGCACCAACTCTCCCTCCTGTACATTCGGCTTATCAGCTGCATTGTGTCTCTTGTCAACATAATCTGCGCCTCTCTGCTTTCTCTCAGCATCCCGATCCCGCACCTCAGGGTGTGTCGCCTCGTCATAATCATCAAATCCGGCTAACTCTGGTAACTTGGTTGACAGTTTTCGCCCATGCAGCAGTTCTTCTGGACTCTTACCGGTTATCGAGTGTGGGGTGGAACGATACGCCAGGAGGTACTTGTTCAATTCAGATTTCCAGTCCTTTTTCTCAGCCTGGGCTGCCCTCATTGCCTTCAACAATGAGCGATTTTGTCTTTTGACTTCTCCATTTGCTCTTGGCCATAGGGGTGTCGTCAGTCTACGCCTGATACCCATTTCATCAAGATAACCATCCATTTCTGCAGAAACCAGGTTTGCTCCATTGTCGGTTCTCAGAGTACGGGGCACTCCGTATCTGGAAAACTGCTTGTCTAAGCACTTAATGATCACTTCCGACGTAGTAGAGTAGATTACGTCAACTTCCACCCAGCGGCTGAAATAGTCTACCAAGACTAACAGATGCTCCCCTGTTGGTAGGGGCCCAAGTAAGTCCAGCGCCAGATCTTGCCATGGTCTGTCTGGCAACGGTGTTGTCTTCACTGGTGGAATTATAGTCTCCTTGGTGACAAGCTGACACACATAACACCCTCGGCACTTGCGCTCTGCATCCTTATCTACACCTGGCCACCAGACTTTCGACCGTAATCTCTCTTTCATTTTCACAATCCCTTGGTGGCCCTCATGTGCTAAACGAAGCACTCTCTGCCTAAGCTTTTCAGGAATCACGATTCGCGTACCGCGTAGGATGACATGGCCAATGAAGGTCAGTTCGTTACGGACACATACATATGACTTTGGAGCCCCTTCCCAGTTTCCACTAACAAGGCAACCACGCACTACTTGCAGTTCCTCATCTTCAGCTGAGACTGTCTCGATTTCTTGGATCTTTAAGGCTACAGGTACAGGTCAGCGGTCTCCTTTTCCTTTGGTGCCAACTGGCGAAAAACGTGGCGCTCGTATGGGATGTTTTCCTCCACTTGAAAATAGGAATCTAGTTTTCGAATCGCTATTTTAAAAGCATTGTCACCTGTCTCAGGAATGGGACCAGGATCTTGCAAATCTTCGAAGATGTCTTGGACCTCCATCCCGGCAAAATGTAAGAGCTGAGAAGTCTTCTTTCGAGCATTGTCGATGCCTTTGCCCTCGGCATAGTATTCGAAGGCACGCTTCCATTTACGCCATTTCTCAGCCACTTGCGAAGCAGATCCCGACAAATCGATAGGCAATAAACCCTTGTTGGCCATCCTCGTCGCCAATGTAATGTCCTTATAGATCACAAAGACGCTAATCGAAACAATAATCAAAACACTCGCCTAGTTCACACTATTCCTACACAATCACTCGTCCCATGCCCACACGGTCACCGGGTTCCAGCGCTGGAGAGATCCCGGCTGTACATACAAACACTATAGGGAAAATCCAAGACCATCAGCGGTTTCACCGTCTCCCGAGAATTCAGAATGTTCTTTACGTGTCAGAAAGAATCTCAGGCGTCCTTTCCACGGATTTTTCTCGATTAAAATAAAGGGAAATACGTTCAATTGTGAATTAAAAAACTTGAGATTTCCTTCAAAGTTAAGAAAATGATGTACGTATTTTTTAATTCGAAATAAAGGTCCATTTAAGCTCCGTGAGATGAGTCTAGAACTAACAAATCCAAAAATAAACTGTGATCAAGCAGCCAGGCTGACGGCAAATGGGACGTTCATGAAAATGTTTTTAGAGCGGATTGCCGGTTCAGGTCGAGATCTCGGCGAGCGGATACTAAAAACAGGCCCTACGTTACGCAGTTCCACAGTGAACAAATTATTGTTCCGGTAACTTGACAAAAACCTTGGCAAAAAATGTTCCAAATTCAGTGTTCAAAGAGATTGGAAACCCTCGGGAAGGAGATATATCGTAATTGAGCTGTCTGCGTACGGGAATGTGTGAATACGGAGCTTGTATGGAAGTTGAATTAAACTGTTTTGTTTTTGTTTTTTTGTTTTTGGTGCTCGTAAGTAGAGCTGTCCGCTATAGAAGATCTGGACTGTACGTAATAAAGGAAATAAATGACGCTGAAATTGAAAACAATCCTCGCCAAGAACAAAGTGCAACACTTCCGGCCAGTACGAACGTCACTGAAACTGACATGTACTTCAATGAAAAGTCCATGGATTAACTATAGAAAACAGAGTTAATTGGGGACCCTACTAAATTTCAAATATATTAGAATAGAATAAATTGACAAATTTCCTCAAATGTGTACAAATATATAAAAGGCTAAGTATGTTCACATTATGGAACATAGTAAATATCCCAGAAGAGCCCTGGCACCGTACAGAATGCCAGGACTTCAGCCTGGTGAACCATAAAGGATAGATAACATTATAGCCTAGTTAAAAGTGAATTTTTCAAAGAAAAGAAACAAAACTTGTTATATATCCCAGAAGCACTCGGGCATCACACAGGATGCCAGGACTTCAGCCTGGGTGAACGAGAAAGGATAGATAACATTATAGCCTAGTTAAAAGTGAACTTTTCTTAAAGAAAAGAAACAAAAATTGTTATATATCCCAGAAGCACTCAGGCATCACACAGGATGCCAGGACTTTAACGTGGGTGAACAAGAAAGGATAGATAACATTATAGCCTAGTTAAAAGTGAATTTTTCTTAAATAAAAGAAACAAAACATGTTATATATCTCAGAAGCACTCAGGTATCACAAAGAATGCCAGGACTTCAGCCTGGGTGAACCAGAAAGGATAGATAACATTATAGCCTAGTTAAAAGTAAATTTTTCAAAGAAAAAAAAAACAAAACATGTTTTATATCCCAGAAGCACTCAGGCATCACACAGAATGCCAGGACTCCAGCCTGGGTGAACCAGAAAGGATAGATAACATTATAGCCTAGTCTAGTTAAAACTGAGTTTTTCAAAGAAAAGAAACAAAACATGTTATATATCCCAGAAGCACTCAGGCATCACACAGAATGCCAGGACTTCAGCCTGGGTGAACGAGAAAGGATAGATAACATTATAGCCTAGTTAAAAGTGGATTTTTCAAAGAAAAGAGACAAAACCTGTTATATATCCCAGAAGCACTCAGGCATCACACACAATGCCAGGACTTGAGACTGGGTAAACCAGAAAAGATATACAACATTGGTCTTGATGAACGGCAAAGGTCAACAAAGAATTACTGAACATGGTTATATATCCCAGTGGAACTCAGATATTACTCTGAATACCACTTCCACTTCAGTTTGGATGAACCAGAAAGAACATAATATAATTTTGAAACAATTCACAGTGAATATCAAAGAAAAATAAATTAACATGTTATATATCCCACATAGGCTCATGAAATTACTAGAGCTGAATGCCATGACTTCAGACTGTGTGAACCAGAAAGGATAGACAAATTGGCCTAGCACAATGAATGTGAAAAAAAAAAATGTTAATACAACTTGAACCTTGATTCCTGAACCATTTCCTCACAAAAGGTAACCTGATTAATCAGATCCGGCGACCTCGTCGTCTCCAGTGTTAAAGTGTCAAAAATGTCACGTTATGAATTTCTTCAACCGCTGCCCACGATCAAGATCATCTTTGATTTAAGTAGTTGGTAGTAACTTGCTTGGGTCGATCGCGCTTTAAATTTCATCGCGCTCTGCATCAATTTGAAGTGAATTTAGGGCATTGACAATCCAAGCATACTTTCCAATTTTTCGCGCTCTTTAAATTTCTGCCAGAGGATGGCAGAAATCACTCTAAACGAGGATGCGATGGCCACTCTATTGTCTTGCAGTATCGATGGTCGGTCGAAACTCCCGCCATTTTTCAATGAAGTTTTCGAGAGGAACCAAGGCAAATTCCACTGGAAAATTTGCTACCAAAGGGCTCCTTAACATACGTTTTCCAAAACTTAGGGCGCCGCAAATCTTTCCGTTCAAAAGAAACCATTGTCTTCGATGAGTTATACATATAGAGGAGTGCATCAATTTAGCCATTCGAGAAGTTCGAAGGCGTCCATCGTTGCACTCGATCGAGGGAAAGTAAATTTTCCCGCTTTTGCTTACGCAGAAATATTACATGAAATCAAAGACCTGACAAAGCCGATACTGCCCATTATATTAAAATAACCAGTCTTCACTACCTCACAATACAAAACGTTTGTACAAAGTGATGTCAAAGAGGTGTTGAAGTGATGATGTACACTAAGCCGGATAATGACGTCATCCCGTAGCAACCATCCTTTCGAATATTTGAACTTCCGTTCAGTCTCGGCTCGTTAGACTATGGGCCAATCCAAATGGAGAGCGTTATCCGCCCAGTTTGCTTTATTAACCGCGCGGCCATGGGCCGAGCGCGGTTCTTGCTCTGCAATCGGTTTATTATTATTATTTTTTGTCGTTTTGTCGGAGAGCTGAACCAGACTTTCACTCGACCACATAGTCAGTGGGACTTCCAGTCACGCAACTTAGGATGTTTATTCGCCAAAAAGCCGTTAAAACGTTAATGTACTTAAAATTTTATGAATATAGTCCGCTTTTTATTTACAACAAAATATATATTTTTTGTGTCTTATTGAAACATGTAATCGTGACTTTTAAGAAAGAAAGCTAAGACTATTACGTCATCGGAGATTTGACAACGGTTTCGGCTGATGGTGCAATCGGAGATTTGACAACGGCTATAAGTAATGGCGCAATACCTTTGTGTGCAGCCGTTGTTGTCAGTTTGTTGTGCGAAGGGGCTGTGCCACTTGGAACATTGAATTCCCGTCAAGCGCGATTCGCGTATTTTATAACTGATTAGTTCAAATCTAATTGAAAGAAAGAAGAGAAAAATACCGCATCTTGCATTTGAAAGGGCCATCAAATTGACGAAAAACGTTTCTTTTAAGTCCTCTTACATATATTTATAACTCGTTTTGCAACCCGGCCACTACAACCTTCACAGCGTTCAAAAGCGGCGGAAGTCGTATTTCTGAATTATTTCAGATGGATAGCAAATATCATCCTATGGCATGGTTTGCTGTTACTATTGGAAGGCCATGAGGTTCACCTGCGAGCACCCAAGGCTATTACATATGCGAATTTTATTTAAAGGGGATACGCCTATGATATGCATATCTTCTGTACCCCTGAGGGGGAACTTTTCTTTGTCTGTGCAGGTGTAGTGGATGAAAGAGACTGGAATGATGCGTGTTCGTTTGCGAGTGTTTGTTTTCCTGAACTAGTCTATCTTCAGTCCTAAACTCTGCTCCTATTTTGGTTACACTGGATTGTGGTGTACCGTTGACGGATCACCATCCTTTTCATCTTAATTATGGCATTGTGTTTTGAAAAAAAAAAAAAAACTAGGAAGTTTAATCGTTCTAAACTAGTAGTAATTACTATGAGTAAGC
Organism: Montipora foliosa; assembly: GCF_036669935.1. NCBI lineage: Eukaryota > Metazoa > Cnidaria > Anthozoa > Scleractinia > Acroporidae > Montipora > Montipora foliosa. The sequence continues at coordinate 50,443,452 of NC_090879.1, forward strand.
ACAATTAGTAGAAATAGCAACAGCGTCTTTCTCAGGCTTATTTGCAACGGTACACCATGGTGATCCGTTCATTGCTAAATAATTTCAGTAGACTGTAATTAATTTACTGACAACGGATCACCATGGTGTACCGTTGAGAGTTTGAAGAAAAAAGAGGCCAATGGCTTGAAAGTCTCGCTATTGTTAAGATGTGTTTTAGTGCTTATTTTCTAGTAAACAATTGGGCAAAGAAGACCGATTTATAGGGACCGTAAATACCTTTGCAAGAAACGATGACGGTGTACCGTGATCACAGTGGTGATGTTCATTGTTTGCACCAGCAATTTTCTATTTCAATAAGTCAATGGGTGGAGTCCTTTATCTAAGGGAATATGCCAGTAAATGTAACTTTCTCTTTGCAGAGCTATAATTTTAAAAAATATTAAAAGCCAAAACAACAAGAAAAACGATTCTCAAGTAAAAAAAGTACAAAGACAAATTGTTTAATGGCCTTAACAGCATCAACCCTTTTACATTGCATACGATATTCTTGACACACCTCTCCCGGGACTTCAAAAGTGGAAGCTCCTTCTTCCCCACATTTAGTTGTTAACTTCTCTCTCAACTCGTCGAAATCGGGATGCCCACGAACTCGTCCTGTAATGCGTTTTATTGCGATCTGCATAACGGCTGCAGCAGCATGTGCATAACATGTACATTTATCCAGCATGTTCCTGTTGAATCGGCTTAAATCTCTTATTTGCCTCATTGATGTAGGGATCTAGATCAACTTCTGAAAGTACCTTGGACAGAGCAGCTTGACTGAGGATAGCGCGCACAGCTGTGTCACAAACATCTCTGATAACATCTGGATGGTTTACTTGAATGGAGAGTCTGGTTTTATCGTCGCTGATGCCAATCTGCCATCCTTTTTTGACAAACAAGGTAGGTAGTATTTCCTGAGTTTTGGTGATGAAGCTTATTCCTTTGCTGGCTGGCTCCTTTCAGGTTACGTTTCGAATGGAAAATAAGTGACGAGGATTGGTTAGCCTTTCACGAGTTATAAAACATCTTACTCTGGTGACACCCAAACCAGACAACGCTTGGAGAGGAGGGTATTTTCCATTAGTTAAGATACTATCAGAGAGGATGAATAGAAGCTTCTTATGAATGGGAAAACAGCTTTACTGAATGATGCATAACTCTCATTAATGGAGTTCTTCCATATATGTAAGTTTCAAATGTTCCGATCAATTCCGTTCGTCAGTTAGTTTGTGATCACTGTCATGTACTGACGAGAGATCCGAGAACACACCAAGACAACATGGTAGTTCACTACAAACACGTTCTTATTGAATCTATGCGTGCGCTTGTAATTACCATATATGATAACCGCACAGAGGTACTATAACATTTCCTCCACACAAAATTGTTCAGTCCCTAGTTTGTAACTGAGCCTAAGATACAGTCTCTAAGAAAACCAGAAAACAAAGAAAAACAGAAAAAACAATTCAGAGATGGAGTCTCTGTGGTGCCCTGCGCACTCTCTCAGGATACCGCCACTCACGGACTGCTGGGGTTGCTTCAGGAGGGCTAGGAACTATAGGTGTGGGAACAGGAACCATCTAAGGTTGATCTGCCGCGGGAACCTCTGGAACTGTACCAACCACATTGGGTCGAGCACTTAGTTGGATTGGTGTTGGTGGTGTGCTGGCCACTTTGGGTTGGCTGAACTCAGCTGTGTGCCCAACTGCCGTTTGCTTAAACTGGTCGATATGTCGACACCTAGTAATCCCCGGCGCCACATGTACCTAGTACATCAGCGGACCTGTCTTGCTGACAATCAGCCTTGAACGCCACTTCAGATCCCCTCGATAATCTCGTGATATAACCGAGTCACCAACCTGTGACTGGCGACGCTGTCTACCCTTCTCTTTTGCCGCCCTGATGCTCTGCTGGTGCTGTTGGTTAACCAAGTTGGGTTTCACCAAATCTAGGCAAGTGCGCAACTATCTTCCAAGGAGTGACTGTGCCGGGCTCATACCGGTAGTGGAATGAGGAGTGTTCCTATAAGCTACAAGAAACTTTGCCAACTTCTCCTTCACTGGCGTTGAGCTTTGATACATGGAACGTAATGCCTGCTTGAAAGTTTGTACTGCCCTCTCCGCTAGACCGTTTCTGGTCGGATGGTATGGTGCTGATGTTCTATGGTGGATGCCGTTGGACCTGACGAACGCCTGGAATTCCTCAGAAACAAATTGCGCACCATTGTCTCTATCGATCTGTTCAGGAATTCCAAATCTGGGGAACAAATCGCGTAGGACCTCGATGGTCGAACCTGAAGTTGTGAAACTTCCGGCCACTTGCTGTGTGCATCGACAACCACTAAGAACATGGAGTTCTGAAACGGGCTGGCATAGCCCATGTGTTTGCGTTGCCATAGTGCAGTGGCCCACTCCCACGGATGCAGCAGCGTTTTAGTAGGCATCTTCTGGTTTCGCTGACACCCACTACAAGCTTGTGCTAGCTCTTCCAGTTGGGCACTGATATTAGGCCACCAGACGTAGGTCCTCGATAGTGCTTTCATCTTTACCACACCAAGATGCCCGTTGTACAGCTCCTCCAACAATCTGTCTTAGAGTTTACTGGGGATTACCACTCTCATTCCCCACAGAATGCAACCTTGGTGAACCGTCAGTTCATTGCACCGCTCGCAGTAAGGCTTGTCTCCATCTACGCGAGCAAACCATCCCTTCACGATAGACTTGTGCACCTTTGGTCACGACGTGTTTCCCTACCAACTGCTTCACCAGTTACAGGTAGTGCCACAACCTGGGTTGCGTGGAACACCTCTGACGAATCGATTCCCATCTCTTCAAGCTCTTTCTGCTGGTGGGGGAGACGAGACAGTTCATCCGCATAGCAGTGCTCATTCGTGCTCTTATACTCCATCTTGTAATCGAAACCACCCAAGAACAATGCATATCGCTGGAGTCTCCCAGTGATAATGGCAGGAACACCCCTTTGTGGGTGGAAAATGGCAGTGAGGGGCTGAGCGTAAACCGCCTCCCATAGAGGTATACATGGAACCGTTTCACGCCCACACAATGGAAAACGCCTCCTTGTCAATCTCTGCATACTTGCGTTCAGCCTTAGTCAACGATCGGGATGTAAAAGCTAACGGCCTTTCGCTGTCATCAGGCATGACGTGTGAAAGAACCGCACCGATGCCGGTTGGTGAAGCATCACATGCAAGCCTAACTGGTAATGCTGGCTCATAATGCGTTAGCACCTGCTCGGAGGTAGTCTAGCGCTTAGCCTCGGTGAAGGCTTGCTCGCACTGTTCAGTCCGCTGCCATTCGCTGTTTTGCTCTAACAACTGGTGAAGTGGGTGGAGAACTGTGGATGCATTCGGCAAGGAGCGGTTGTAATAGTTAACGAGCCCTAAAAATGAGCGAGGCTGTGACACATTCTCAGGTCTTGGCACGCTAGCTACTGCCTCAACCTTTTCTTGTCTTGTGGAGACCTTCTCTTTCGATCTCATGCCCACAGAACTGAACACTATCCCTAAAGAACTCACACTTCTCCTTGTTGACCTTCAGACCCGCTTGTTGTAGTCGCTTGAGCACACTCTCTAAATTCTCCAAATGCTCTTCATCGGTTTTGCCCGAAACGATCATGTCATCGTGGATACACTGCATGCCAGGTATTCCATGTAATACCTGGTCTACGGCCCGTTGCCAAATCGCTGAACACGAGGAAATGTCAAAAAATAAGCCATTGTATTGGAAGAGGACCTTGTGTGTATGGATCGCGAGGAGTTTCTTGGATGACTCTGTTACCTCCATCTAACGATAAGCTTGGCGTAGGTCAAGGTTGCTAAAATGCTTTCCCCCAGCCAAATTCGCAAAAAATGTCCTCTATGTGCGGCAGAGGATACTGTTCTGCAAGAAGTACCAGATTGACTGAGACCTTAAAATCGCCATACACCCGCACCGATCCGTTTCGCTTAACTACAAAGACAATCGGGGTAGCTCATTCACTGTATTCTACCTTAGAAAGAATACCGTCCTTCTCTAAACGTGTCAATTCTGCTTCTACCTTGGGGCGGATTACATATGGAATTTGACGTGGCTTATGCAAGTTACCCTGGCAGCCCTCCTCGACCTTCATATCAGCCTTGTGGCCTTTAAGGGTGCTTACCCTAAAAAAATACAGACTCGTACTGCTGCAACAACTGATCCACTTTGCGTTGCATAACTCCTTCCGGAGTCTTGCTAAGCTTAAGGGCTTTGATTTTACCCCAGTTCAGCTGAATTTGGGAGAGCCAGTTACGCCCAAACAATGCTGGCCCCGGTGTCTCAACCACTAGTAGGGTTAACTCCTTTTCCTGACCCTTGAACTTAACATTACACTTCATCTCTCTCTTAAGTGTGATTCTGTGCCCATTGTAGGTTTTAAGTGTAACAAGGCCCTTTGAAAGCTTCACGTGACCAAAATGTTCCTTATACTGTTTGTGTCGGAGTACAGACACAGCTGAACCTGTTTTTAGTTTCATCTTGACCACCCTTTCCAGTACTTAGGGTTTGACCCATATAACATGATCCTTGTCGCTCACATTATTAACCACTAGGGATCCCAAATAATCATCGCTGTCCCCGTCATCACTGTCCACACAATTTACTTGGGGGGGGGGGGGGGGGCAGCTTTTGTCTCCCTTTTCTTGGATTTACAAGCCCTTACAATATGGCCGGTCTTGTTACAGTGGTGACATTTTTCCTTTTTGAACGGACAACTTTTATGATCATGATTTCCCAAACAGCGGTAGCAACCTTCATCACCTTGCTCTTTAGAGGATGGGGAACCATCTTTCCCTGAAGGCTTAGCTAGGCCTCTTGGCTTCTTGCTTGGCCCTGACTTGGATAACAAATCGACTGGGTTTGACTCTTTACTCCCTTGGAGAGCTTCAACATCCTTGTAAGATTGCTCAGTAGCGACGCACTTCGCTACAGCAATGTCATATGTCATTTCCTCGAGTTTGAGTTTCAAGAGCTCTAACATCATTATCTTATCTCGAATACCCAAACCAATCTATCTCTGACCCTTTCCAAACGCATAGCGCATGGCATCATTAAACTTGTAATCCGTGGCTAGAGGCTATACAACAGCAACATACTGACTCACCGTTTCTCCTGCGTTACGCGCTCGGTTGTTAAACTCATACTTGGCGACTAAAAAAGATTTCTGGGGCTTCAACTTCTTTTGGAAATTCTCTACGATCGTGTCGTACGTAGGCGAAGCTTCTCTTAACAATATCGGGGCCATCAAGTCTTTCGCTATTTGGTACGTTTCAGTGGGAAAATTAGTTAACAGGACGGCTTTCTTCTGTTTCGAGTCGGTCACTCCATCAGCCACGAAGAAGAATTCTACCTGTTTTGCATAAGCCTCAAAGTCACCTCTCACTGCGCACTTCTGAACTTTCCTTATGTTACGAAACCGGATTTGGTGCCGCATCAGACGCGATTGGCATCTTGAAACGTCGTGTGGATCTTGTTTAGGAATGTCTTCACTTTTTCGCAGTAAAATATCCCTTAAGATCCCATCCTCTTCGCCAAAATTGTCACGTACTGACGAGAGATACGAGAACACACGGAGACAACATGGCGGTTTAATACAAACACGTTTTTTTATTGAATCTATGCGTACGCATGTAATTACTATATATGGTACCATAACAGTCACCTTTACTAGAATGCTGCATTTCGGAAGCAGTTTGAATAATCATGATTGCTGCCTTGTAGATGGCCATCATTCTCAATTCCGCCAAAAGTTGTTTTCCCTTCTCCATTGTTTCCTTGAAAAGGGGAGTCAGGATTGCTTAGTGGTTATCAACCGCATCTTCTACCTCTGCCACCCAAGTTCAACTCTGGCCTCGAGGTCGCACGTGGGCTGAGTTTCAGTCGATCTCAATGTGACTCCGACGGTTTTTCTCCGGGTACTACGGTTTTCCTCCCTCATCAAAATCGACTCTAGATCAGTAACATCAGGGCGGATACCCTCGTATAGGGATAACCTCTGGTATCTCCCTTTCGTTGTCTTGAATGAATAAAGTTGGTGTTATTGTTATTTACTGACTCTTCTGTTGCCGAGTCTTTCCTTTTCTCACTCGCAATCTTATATGCGCTCTCATTGATAAGGCTACCTGGCCTAATTTCGATTTCACGACATTCTCAGGGTAGGATCTCGTAAACAAAGTAGTATTAGTGGTACTTTATTGAAGATGGTGGCTCAAACCAGTTTCAACACTTGAAAGAAACGTCCTTATTAGAAGGATTGACACTACAACACTTTTTCGCGTAACAGCAATGTTATGGTACCATATCAAACACCATTTTCAATTTCTGAAATGTAATCAGCATTCTAGAATGAAACGTTCTGCAATATATATATATTAGTTTTCAGTTTCTAACGTTCGTCTGAAGAACAAGAAATTCACATCTAAAATTTTAAAACTTTTGGCGACGAATATCTTGAAGAAATGTTGTTGTGCCAGCCTTAGCGCGTATTGTATTTGGTACCGCGTTCCAGGTCTTTGCAGCAAAATAGCGAAATCACTTTAGACCATGCTTGGTACTGTTTACTTTTGGTAAGGAGAGCACCTTAGTGCCTCTAAAATTGTAATTAGTCTTCCTCAGTTTAACTACGTCTGGGTGCCTTTTCTTGAAAGAAGTTATTTATTGTTAACAACATGCCTTGAATATGACGACTTCTAATGTCGTATTCAAGCCGATACAGTCTAGCGAGTTCTCGAATGAAATACCCTTACTTTATATACGTATCTACGTGCAAGCTGATTTATTTTTTCCAATTCCTTATTATTCCTTTCTCCACAATGGTGCCATATCTGGCTACATTAATCAAAGGCAGGTAAAATTAATGCACGATAAAGTGTTTCCCTGGTTTTAGAGGCAGTATATTTTTAAGCTTATTTAAAGCATTAACTTGACCCGCCACCTTTCGACAGATTGATGCAACATGAGTATCAAATTTCAGCTAATCATCAAATGTTACACCTAATAGTTTTATCTCACTGGAAATAGGTATGGCAGTCCCTGCGCATTCTAAGTGGAAATCACAATCAGTGTCTCCTAACACTAAAGCTAAAGTATTGGCCACCATCCCATTCTGTTGAAACCATTATGTGGTATTGGCTAAGTCTCGGTTTATACCTTCTTCCACTGCTCCGGGATCATGGTGTGATAAATATAGTTTAGTGTTGTCCGCATAACGTAGCAGCCTACAATCCTCAATCGCAAATATAAGATCGTTTATAACGATGTTAAACAACTGCGGTCCTAGTAGGGACCCTTGAAGCACTCCGGTTTTCACACCCATCCAAGTGGACAAAGTATTCTCCAACTTAACCCGTTGATATCGGGATGACAAGTAACTTCGTAAGAGTGAAACGGAATTGTCCTCAAGTCCATAGAAATTTAGTTTCTCAAGGATCAGATCGTGGGGAAGGCAATCAAACGCCTTGCTGAGGTCAATTGCCACCGCTCCGGTGACTTCGCGCTTGTCAAGTTCAGCTCTTTAGTCCTCTGTTAAGGCTAAAAAGGGCCATGGAACAACTGTATATTGCAAACATATCGATTCAAAATGCTTTGTCAATTGCATGTAAATGATTTTCTCAAATACTTTGGCAAAAGCAGGCATTACTTTGCTCAGACTTAACTGATTAGAGTGTAATGTAAAGTTCTATGTTTTTACCCCATATGAACCATGTGAGCGTTAGCCCTACTGATGGAGATGGGCCCACACAAGGACAGAGAAAAACTCTGACCAGGGTGGGAATTGAATCCACGGCCTTCGGGTTAGAAAACCGCTGCTCTACCGACTGAGCTACAAGGTCAGACCGGACCAGGCCGTGGGAACTGAAGATGTTAAAGTCACGGCAATGAACATGTACAAGTACAAGGAAGGATTACGTTTTTGCAAACGTTGACCGTGTAGCACTTATGTTTGAACAGACTTAACTGATTAGAGTGTAGTGTAAAGTGCTATGTTTCTACCCTATATGAACCATGTGAGGGTTATTCCTCCTGATAGAAATGGGCCCACATAAGGAGAGAGAAAAACTCTGACCATGGTGGGAATTGAATCCACGACCTTCGGGTTAGATCACCGCTGCTCTAATCAGTTAAGTTTGTTCAAACATAAGTGCTACACGGCCAACGTGTACATGTTCATTGGCGTGAATTTAACATCTTCAGTTTCCACGGCTTGCTCCCGTCTGACTTTGTAGCTCATCAGTCGGTAGAGCAGCGGTGATCTAACCCGAAGGTCTTGGGTTCAATTCCCACCCTGGTCAGAGTTTTTCTCTGTCCTTGTGTGGGCCCATTTCCATCAGTAGGGCTAACGCTAACATGGTTCATATGGGGTAGAAACATAGCAGTTGACATTACACTCTAATCAGTTAAGTCTGTCTTTTACGGTGACCAGTCTGAAATTTGTTTTGTCCAAGGCACTATCCTTTTTGTAAACTGGTGTAATATGTCCACGTTTCCAGCTATCTGGAACCTGTGCTTTTGTTGTAATGGTATTAACTAGATCATTTAGAGGTTTTGCTATAGAGCTAGATGAAGCTTTAACAGCCCGTGGTGGAATGAAGTCGTATCTCTGTGCTTTGTTAGGCTTGATATCTTCAAGTATCGTTTTGACAACATGCTGGTTAGTCAACTGAAAACCAAGTGCGTTGGCTGCCCCCTCGTTTACCATAGGAATTTTCTTTAAATGAGTCTGGTCGCTGAAAGCGCTGTGATCATGAATAATTAAATCTTTCGTGATTTTAGTAAAATACTCATTAAGGGTTCGGCTACTTGACTCTAGTCCCTGATGATTCTTTCATTCTCGTTGAGAACAATAAAGTCTTCCAACCTGCGCTTTCTGGTATGCATTGAAGGTTGCAGTGATTTCTAGAAAGCCTTTAACTTTCCCGCACGCGAAGTGCATAACTGATCAAAGTGATGTATGATAGATTTACGGCGCAGAGCAACCACACGATTTCTTTGAATTCTCTAGGCCTCCCAGTCGTCTGCCGATCTAGTTTTATAAAATTTACGCTTCAGAACATTTCTCTTCCACATAGCTTTTCTTGTCTCTGGTGTAGTAAATTTTGATTTTCCAGTGACATCCCTTAAGCGTTTTGATTTCATCGGAGCATGGTCATACAAAATATCAGGAAACATTTTTTTCCCACGCCCAACAAATATCGCTGACATCATCAAAAATGTAGGCAGCGTTGAAAGGAACGCACTCTAGATCATTGTTGAAAGCCTGTTCAAACACCTTTGCCTCGTGAAAGTAGTTTTCGGCTTCATCACCTTTCTATTTAAAAATGTTTAGACTAATTTATGATCGCTGAGACCTGTCTCCAGAGACCCTGATTGCAATTCAACTGCAAGTACGATCGTTGCTATAATATTTTAACAAGACTCGTTGGTGAGAGAGATTCTGGTCGGCTGTGTAATAAGATTTTGAACGTCACACGTCACAGATATCAAGTTCTTCCTTCTTTACCACGATCTAGCGGGTGTAGAATATAGTTCAAGTGTCCTAAGCATACTCTATTAAGACGATAAGAGATTGCGACATCTGGGGAAGTATATATCTCATTCCGGTCAGTATCAAACGCAGACTGCAGACTGCGGACCCGGACTGGCGAGAGGATATAAAACGTAGACCAGGTACAAAACGTGGACTGCGGACAAGGTATGAAACAAGAACTGAGTTTTAAAAAACGGAGTATAGAACAAAACGAGGTTTGCACTGACCCAGATACAGATTGAGTACTCTTAATTCGGTGTCAAAATATTGTCACGTACACAGAAATGCTCAGTTACAAAATCGACTGGGCTAGAGAAAGTACGAGTTGAGATTTTATCTCAAAATTGTACTTTACGCCACGAATTTAAAAAGAAAAAGGAAAGAAATTTTATTCAACTGTGTAGTCGTTCTAGCGTTGGAGCACTAATTGGGGACACTGTAAACTGAAATCAACAATTAACGCAATTCAAGTCAAACACTATAGGGAGTGGAAAAATTGTTATGGGGAAGAACGGAAACACTTTTGGTATAAACTTTAACTCTTCGTATATTTCCATCTTTTATATTAAAATCCTCTGACTGTTGTTGTTGTAGTTCGAGCCAGGACGACCGAATGGATTCAACACACACGAAGAGTGTTTTGGCTCGTCACGCAATCTTTGCTCCCAAAGTCTGCGTAAGAGGGTTCAGAGAAAGTCGGTAGACTAGTGTGTACGCGTAAATCAGGACATGGCCCATAACAGTTGTTCTCTTGGTTGAGTGCTGTTTGCAGACGGACCCGTGCGACACTGAGATGAACAAAAAGTTGTATCAACCTCAACAAAACATTTTATTTTGCGAATAGATAAAGAGACCGCTATCCAAACACCACAGTGGAATCTGTTCCGAAGAAATGTTAATGATTGACAGGGCACACGACGTCATGTGCACGGAATGCGTATTAGTAAATATTTGTGATTTTTTCGCGGAAAAATAAGAACACTTCTAGACGCTTGTATGATCTCGGATCAAAATAAAACTCTGTTGAAATCAGCATCTCCCTCTGAAGTCCTTCAAAATTCTTGATTTATAAAGATAAAGCTGGTGACCCGAGAAGAATTTCATAAATTACTTTCGTGTCTTACTTCTGATAAATACAACACAAAAGTTTTGCAATTTGAACTAAAACCTATTTATCGGCGTCTTGAGAGGCCGAAAAAAGCCAGTTTAACGCTATGGTTGATAAGTATGATGCGAAACGTTTTTTTCACCATTTTCATGTCGGACTTCAATTCATGTCGTCAGCCTATCGCTATTTTGTTGCTCTGTGCCTTTTCACCGCGTTTTGTATTCAGTCTGCGTTTTGTGCCTAGTTCGCAGGCCTCAGTTGCGTTTTATACCCGGTCCTCGTTTTTAAATTGACCGCATCTCATTGTTGAAATTTCCAATGTTTACAGATGGCGGCTTATAGCCACATAATAAAGAAATATGTTGTTGGCCAACATTAATATTCACCAAAATAGCCTCAACCTCGTTGGATGTAATTCTTATACGATGTGAAGGCATAGAGTTATGAACGTAAACCATGCCTCCTCCTCCTTTCTTCCGATCCTTTCGATGCATTTTATACCCGGTGATAACAAACTGCAAGTCTGGAAAAGTTTTATCAATTTTTGTTTCTTGAATGCTTAGAATATCAAATACCTCTATCCATTCAAGGACCACGCTGAGTTTTCCGCTTAGGCTGTTAATATTTAGACTTCCAATAACACAATATTTGGACCCATATTTTGACAGGGTTTCAGTTATTTATGCATTTCCTGCATATGAGCAGCTTTGAGAGCCAGAAACATTCAACGAAGAAATTGATGACGCGAAGAGCGAGTCGCTAAAATGGAGTAAATTGCATGCCAGACAAAGTCACTGCTTTGCTGAATTATTGAGCATATTGATATCATCTTTGGATCATTCATAACAATTGACGTGGAAATACGGAGCACAACCTTCGCACAAGATGGCCGCCTGGTTTTACCTTTATTTGGCCAGGATTGAGTTCTATATCATGATGAAGTGAGATTTCAGGAAGCCATAAGCAGAGGTGTCCATGTTTGGTCCAAAGAGTTTGGGCGTACGAACGCGAAACAACCTTGGAACATCACGTCTTGAGTTTGCCATGCTAGGTTTAATATGAAAGTGCCATTCTAGAAATGAAGACTTGCCGAAGTTAGCAGGTTTAATTACCTTTTGGGGCTTGTTACAGGAAATCCGAAGGATGACATCTTAGGACTCTCTCACACAGCAGGTGGCTACGAAGAAGCAAAGTGCATCCTTGAGCAGGCATATGAAAAAGATTCAAAGGTAACAAAACCTTGATTAAAGAATTGGAAGAACTTCCCGCCATTTCTAGCGTCCACAAACATAACAGTTTACATAAATTCTACAACAAGCTTTCCAGGGTTGTAATCTCATTACCATGGAAAAAATAGCCCCAGCTCAAAGTATGGTCTGCACACTCATGGAAAACCTTGGACCTGTTCGGGATGTACTTGTGGAAAAGGATGATGAATAGGAGGAATGGGGCCTTGAAGAGTTGGTTGAAAACAGTGACGAGCATGGGCGGAAGGGAGACGCCCATGGACACCAGTCGTGGAGAAGAGAAAAGGAGAAAATGGTACTAGGCAACACTCAAAAGCCGAAATACAGCCGAAATCCCACCTACGTTTTTTTGTGGCTCTGACCAGCACTTCAGTGCCAACTGTGCCAGGGTACTTGACGTTGCCGCCAGAAGGGTAATATTCCAGCGAAACAAGTTGTGAAGGATTTCCCTTCAAATAGAGTGTGTTAATACCGGGAAAGTGTTTCTCATAGGAGGCTGCAGAAAGAACAGAAGACATTTCTCGGGTTGGCAGCAGACCAAGATGGCGTTGCAAGGTGCAACGAAAGCATCCCAGGCTATATACCAATCTTCATTCCCACTAAGTCAGCGTTAGCTCGACTCATCACTGAGCACTGCCACTTACAAACCTTGCAAGCGGGAGTTGTAGCAACTATGAGAAAGGTATGAGAAACGTTTTCGATTCCAAAGCTGAGATTCCAAGTCAAGGGTGTCTGCCATACCTGCACTGCACCGCGCGAGACCCTTGCGTGCCCCACCAACGTCAGTGTTGCCTAGATTCACGACGGACTTTACAGAACCGTTAAGTGTTACTGGCGAAGACTTCGTGGGACCACTACTGTACAAGTCGACAAACAAAGAAATAGGAAAGGCGTAAGTAGGACTGTTCACGTGCTCCAGCATAAAGGCTCAGCAAAGATTTAACAGCAGATGAATTCAAGAGAAGTTTAAAAGAGTTTGTTGCTTGAAGAGGATCGCCAACTATGATCGTTAGCGCCAACGCTAAGACCTTCCAAGCAATGAAGAAAGGGGATAACCAAATTGCGAAGGGATGAAGAAATATACAACTACCTAGCCTCCAAGGAAATCGATTGGAGGTTTAATATGTCCCAAGCACTGGATGGGGTGGCTTCTTTGAGCTTTTGATTGGTACAATGGAGGACATTCTCTCCAACTCGACTGGACGAGCGTTGCTCACATTTGCGAAGCTTGAAGAAGTCTTGTTGGACATGGAGAGACCACTATTAACAACAGACCTCTCTGTTACACGGGGAATAATTTAAACAACCCAGTACACTGTAGTTACACCAAAGCTCCTGTTGCGTGGACAACTTGCACGATTTCTCGACGAGAGAGGTGAGAGCGGTGACGAACTAGAAGAGTTGCCCAGGCGTTAGCGGTATCTCAAGACATACCGGCAGAATGTGAGGAAGCGTTGGTTGAGCTAATATCTCTGTGCTTTGCAAGAGCGTTTCAAAAGCAGATCTGGACAAAGGAGGGTGAGGCGATTAAAAAAGGCCAGCTTGTTCTCATTAAAGATTCTATAAAAAACAGAGCTCACCGGGCGGTCGGACGCTTAAAGAAACAAATCATCGGGAAGGACGGAGTTTCAACGGGATACAAGGCTCTGACAGGCAAGGTCTATGTATTTGAGAGGCCACTTCAGCTGTTGTGCGATTTGGAAGTCGGTGGTGCAACTGACGACCTAGAGGGAAATGAAGAAGAAACTGAAAAAGATCATCAACATCCTGCAACAAGGACAGGACAAGAGGACGGGCCCAAACGGCAGAGAACCATTTAGTGGGAGTGGTCGCGAGTGAGAACGAAGAAGACTGAAGTGATTTATTAAAGTTTGATCAACTTTGATTGCAAGAGCGTGTCGAAAACCCAGCGTGACCATGTAGCCGCGGTCACGCTGTCCTTGAATTGTGAACTTTGTTGGACTTTGTATTGTTTGATGTCATTGATTACCTGTTTTCTTGTTTTTCTTGTTATCCCTCTATTTTGGTAGCCTCAAATAGCGTTTAGGAATTTTTGACTACGCTTTAATATTCGCATGTAGAAAATATTTTCGAGAACAATCTAGAAACCGAAAATAAGATCACCTTTCACCTTTAAATGATCTGTGCGTTTCCGGCACACGTGGAGTGAGTAACGTTGTCCCGGGTAGAACGGTCGTCCGCCTTGCTTGGCCAACTTCTCCCTACCGGCCGTTTACACGATTAAAGTTGTCCCGGTTGACCGAGTCAAAGTCAACACTATTAAATCATTCATTGGTCCTGCTTCATATATATAGCGTTTTCACTCACTTTACTATTTTTATCCGATCTGTCACTGTTGCTTAGCAAAAGATACTGTCCGCTATGTTGGTGTTTCATCATTGAAGGTATAGATAGGAGCTTTTAGTGATTCATCAATACAAGAGTGATATATTTTTACAGTTTTCTCTCGAAATTCAACAATCGTCAGCATGGTTCTTTGTCTGATGGTTGGCTGCGGCAACAAGACCGGAAAAAGTCCAAAGAAAACACAGAAAAGGCAATAAAATACTATCGCGTCCCTCGCGTTCACAATCACCAACCAAGGTGAGTTCGTAGAAGAACTTAGCTCAACCAGAAGAAGACACTGGATTCTGCCATCAGTCGAGCGGACCTAACAACAGGGAAGCTTGAAAGCGATCGTGTGTGCAGTGAACATTTTGTGTCAGGTGAACCGGCAAGAGATTGGGGTCGTTTTGACTTCCATTGGGTGCCCACGCAAAAGCGAGGCCATTCGAAACAAGAAGATTCGAGTAAGCTAAAAGTCAATGTGGGGAGCGACGAGCAACGTAAACGTAAGTAAGTGAGTAAGTAAACCCTTCATTTAAGTGTCAATATGTTTAGTCCAGATGGGCTAATTGGGGACACCAATAAAATAGCAACACTAATTAACTTATGGTACTCACAGAATTTGATTATTTACTGGAAAAATGGTAAGAGAATTAATGAGTATAAGAGATCCTGTGTTAACTTATGTACAAAATGAAATGGTACCAATAAAAAAAATTAAATGATTTTATTGGCTACAAAGATTACAGCAATTGCTGTTGCTGGTTAAAATGTCTGCAAGATTCGGTTTCCTTATTATTATCTTTTTTTTTATCAAACGAGTAAACTGGGGAAATCTCTTTGATGTATGGTAAGTTTTGAGCATAAGAATGGCCGAAGATATCTAACAGAGTGTTGGCCGCAGCGTGTAGTTCTAAAACGTGGTAATGCTTGCGCTTGTATTGTAAATATGTCAAATGACAAAAAATTCTATTGCTGCAAGAGGTATCATGACATTCTATGAGTTTGACATAGTGGAGTGCTTTCTCTTTGCAAACACAAATAGAGTCAAGTTGGAATACTTTTCTAGTAACCATCTAAATCAAATCATCAGAGTTTTTCTGTTTTGTTGATGTCTTGTGACAGGGAGGGCAAAGCCAGTTTTTAGGTACTTTAGAAAGCTTAAGGCAGAACAAGTGGTAGAATAAAATTGGGCATGATTTTTTGGAACAACAAACAGTCTTCGCCAGTATTAGATCTACAAAAGCACATTGCTTTGGGGTCAGGTTGGGTTTGGGGGATATAGTGCTTGTGTGTGTACCACCGCCTAAGGATCTCTGGTAGTACACAATATCTCCAAAACTGATTCCGTTTTGGTACAACACAGTTCCAATGCTGAATGTCAAGATTAATTCTCTCACAAACTACTTCAATTTGTTGTCCAATACTGCATACAAAAAAATCACAGTACTAGAGTTCAGTTGTGAAAGGTGCTGTTGAACCTGATCGCAATACTGGTGATCTCTTTTGAGATAGAGATTTCCATTATCCTCAGTGAGACAGGAAGTGTTACATTTTATGAAATCTTCAAAAGTCAATGCTTTCAGACAGTATGGGCACTTAACCTCACCACAACAGTTACAGCAGCACATAAAATCTGGAGTTGCCTGAAGCCAGGGGTTTGTTTACTGATAAATGTTCCACACTTTTCAATCCTAAAGTTTTTGAGTTTTTTCTCTTAAGATTTTCTCATAAGAACTTATTGCTGTACTTTCGTGTTTACAATCATGTTCTGTAGCATCATTAGAAAACTTGAAAATATTTGGATAACAGATTGTCTTTACGAGACTAATTGAGTGTTGTGCTGGATTAGAGTGACTGGCTTGCTTACTGATGGAAGCACCAATTCGTCCTGCTCATTGACAGAAAAAATTAATGTTTTTAGCTTGGTTTCTTGTATCTTTCTCTGTAATTCTAATTTCATCTTCAGTAAGGTCGATTTTAACACCAGTACAGACATCAAGCAACATGTTATAATCCTGTGTCCAAATATTTCTTATCAAAGAAGTCTGTGACGGTTTTAATGTTCCCCGCAGCTTTTTAATACAAATGATTGAGAGTAAGGAGGAATTAAAGGTAACAGCACTGGTTGGTTTAGTATTGGAGTGGTTCACATTAGCATAAAAATCACTCAATTTGCCAGGCGATGGAGGTGCGATTTCAGGGTTATCTTGCTTTGCAATGGCTAGGCTTTCCCCTTTTGAAGTATCCAAATTATCAGTGGAAACATCGAAGTGAAGTGAACTGAAGTGAAGCTATTTGGGGCTGTCCATAAGTTGCTTGGCCACTTTTGGGCAACTTTTCTGATTTCGAACAACTTTCAATCCTTCAAGCAAATTTCGAACTTCGAATTTTTTTCTTCTATTTTGAAAAGGTTTCCTGCTTTTTAAGACATTTCACAACTTCAAGGGGCCTATTAAAGTTCTGATGTTGGACATTGGTTGCTTTCATTATGATATACCTTTTGTAAACAACATTTATACACCATCCGACACTATTCTTGCTCTGGAGAATACCGCTAGTGGTCTGCCTGTGGTAGTTTTATAAGGGAGCTAGGTGGCTGGAGCTAGGTTCTCTCAAAAAAGAAGAGTTCTGTCAAGAAGCATGTATCATCCGTGACGCATATCAAAACACTGGAGAACACCAAGAAAAGCAAGAAGAAAGATCAGAATACCAAGGATCTTCTAGGAGAAACACGTGGTGGAGCAAAAGGAACAACATTACCTGAGCACATGAGCCTCTATCGCTACGACCTTGTGGAAGCTTTACTGAAGGCGGGAATTCCCATTTCATAGTCGACAGTCTGCGGCAATTTCTTGAAAAATATGATCATCGCTTAACATCTTGCACCCATCTGGCGGAATTCATTCCCTTGATTCTTCAGAAGGAGATAGACTATCTTAAATCAGAAATAGCTGCCAATAGCGCTTTTTTCTGTGATCTTTGATGTAGTTTGTTTATTAATATCAATTGCAGCCCAAAGGCTGGATTACAGGTACAGCGCAACACCCTAATTAACAATACTATATGCACAACGAGACGTTTCAAAATCTTTAAACCTATTAGTATTCACAATAACCTTGTGTTGAAGCTGGTGCCTCAGATTGTATTTTGATTCATTATTAACCAACCACCACTCACATATGGGAAGCAGTGGGTTATCAGATTTAACGCTTTTCACGAATTTGACGCACAACTCAGCCCTACGAGCTTCCAACGGCTGCCAGCGCTTCCCGGAACGAGACTCCAGGCAAAATAATTGACAATGCACGCTTTTGCATTCTTTCTAGATCGCAGCATAGTAATGGGGATAGATTTGAACACATCAGAACGAATGACTGCGCAATATATGTTTACCATGTCTGGCACGCTAACACCTGATCGCCTAAGAGCCCTTAGTATATATAACCTTTTGTTGGCTTTCTTCAGGATGTCGTCGACATGAGTGTCGCATGTCAAGTCGCGCGAGCAACTAGAAGGACGCGACGCGCTCCACGATTGCATTCCCGACAACAATGGGACGCAGCACACAACTATTATACAGCAGAAAGTCAACACTCATTTCCTTACATTTACTCGGATTAAGAGTCATATTGTTAGTGACAGCGTACTGGCTTATGTCTTGAACAATAAAATTAAGAACCGATGGTGAGTTCCTAGGAACTATTGCTACAACTGTCAGGTCATCAACAAACTTAGATCTAGGTGGCCATGACGATAGTAGGTCATTAACCATTACTGCAAAAAGTAACGGGCCAATCTTCGTCCCTTGGGGAATTCCTCCATTCAAAACCATAGGAGAGGAGGTAGCAGACGAGATAGTAGCAAACTGAGACCTACCCTGGAGGAAACATGCTACCCACCGTAACAAACAATTATGGAGATCAAACTGGGCTAGTTTACGTAGTAAGATCTGGTGGTCTATAAGGTCGGAGGCTTTCCGGAAATCTGCAAAGAACAACCTTGCTAAGGAACCACCCTTATCAAGGGACTCGAGACGTATGTGCAAAATAAATGCTAATGCGTGAGATGTCGATTTTCCAGCTACAGCAAACTGCTTAGGATCAAGATTATTAGTTATAGGGCAATAAATTCTAGAAAGGGTGAAACCCTCCATAACTTTACCGAACTGACAAGTTAATGACACAGGTCTTTATCATTGTCGTTTGTCATTGAGGGCATCTGCCAATGTAAAGGTCTGACATCCGCGCACTTGATTAACTCTGGTAAATAACCCTCCATAAGGGACGAATTGTACAGATGGATGACAACAGGAGCAAGCTCGAAGTCAAACCACTTAAGTATAATGTTCGGTATACCGTCGGGACCGGGGGATTTCCTGATCTTTACCCCACGAAGTGCAATTCCAGCTTCCCCAGGAGTTACAAAGAGCTCTCTTGGAATGTTTCTATGATCAACGTCAATATCCATGACATTAGCAGGCGTGAGAGGCACAAACCCAGATGTGAGCTCAGCGAAAAACTTGTTGATCTTTCCGCACAGAGACCCAGTGGTTGAACCATCTAACAATTGGTAAAACCATGACCTATTACTTCCAGACGGCCCAGCAAGGTACTTAACGTCTTTCCACCACTTACTAGCATTAGAATCTCTCAGGTGATTAACTTTTCCATCGTAAAAATCCCTCTTGGCGGACTTGACCGATCTTTGGACCTCGCTGATGGGAGCACCTCGCTCGGACACCTCGCTCGGAAAAGCGTTAGCAATTATTGTGCGCTTCATTGACAGCGAATGGAATATACAGCAGAGGCTTGTCAAGTTTAAGATCCTAGCCAAAAGCATGAACGCAGGAGAGCTTGCTCAGAGATTAATTCAATGCCTGGCTGTAGAGGATGGACTTCAACCAAACCAGCTTCTGGCAGCAATGCGAGATGGCGCATCAGTAAATAAAGCTGGGTTGCGTCAAGTCTTTCTCAACATTCTTAATGTGTCATGTTTCTCTCACACGACTGGCAAGCACTTTGCATTTAGTGTCCTAGTCGGCACATTTTCTAGTTGTCGGAATACGATGTTTTCTTTTAGCCCAGCTGCTCGGCTATTGTGGAAAACAACAACTGTTACAGCGATGCGACTTCCGTCCAATACCAGATGGTTGAACAAGTGGGAAGTCGTGAATCAGGTGATGGAGTTTTTTGGCGATGTAAAGCCTTTCCTAAGGGAAAACGAAAACCTTTGTCCCGTTTGTCGTGCAAGCCAGTTGGGCTTTTTGATGACCCAGTCACTGCTACAGACTTAGACATTGAGCTTGCTGCTATGATTCACGCTGGCGAGCACTTTGTTAAGGCAACTTACTATCTTGAAGGGGATGGTCCATTAGTATTTAGCTGCTATGCGCGTTTAACAGTATTAGCCCATGCAATAGCTATTGAATCATATCCCAACACTGAGGCCAAAGCTCACGAACATGCAGGTGGAAGAAATATAGTCTTGAACAACCAGTTGGTTGCTCAAGCAAAGGCGTGCATCAACCCGGGCTTCCGCTTTTACCAGCAGAAATTCAGCGTGCAATTCCATGATACAGTCCGTGCATTTAATTAAGGCTGCACGCTGATGCTGCCCAATGCAAGTGCAAACGCTACAGCCAACTAAAGCCTCAGTTCAGGAACTGAAGCAATTTAGTTTCATAACTGATGCACAAGTTGTACAGCTTGTGGAAGAGCTCTCCAACTATCTGGCCATGGCTGATAGCGCAGTAATTGAAACAGAAGAAGGAAAAGTACATTGGTGGGCCACACATGCCATTGCTCTCCCAAATTGGTCTGCTGCAGTAAAAAAGATCGTGCTAGTGCAACCTAGTGTTTAGTCTGCTGCAAAATGCATTTAGCACGCAGCAACATGTAGCATTAGAGGAAACAGTAGAGACATCAGTCATGTTACGTTACAATGACAATAAGCGTGCGTGATAGCTAGACTTATATCAGTTTATAGGGGACAAACAACTGGGGGTGCAAAACATCCCTATCAGTGACCACCTAGAGAAAGTGCTCTGTACTACATCCCCAAAGATGCTAAATGGATTTGGGAACTTATAAATATTCCAAGGATGTGTTTTTATATAGCAAATGAGTCATGTACGTCAGAGATACTTTATGTAACAAATACGCACATTAGCAACGTTTGTTTTGTTTGAATACCATCGTGATTATTTATCTAGTAATAATTGTATTTATATGGAAGCCAATGAAGAGAATCAAATTTTGGGATGTGGGTTGAAAGAAGATAGCAATGTAAAACTTAATTAACCTTACACAAAATTATAATGAAATCAATATGCATTATGTATCTGGCATCTATGCAAAGTGAAATTCTTCGTGCACATCCTCATTTAAGTTGATAATTAGCCTCTTACACCAAAATACAAGTCAATTTCTGGGCAACTTTTGAGCAACTTTTAGAGTTTTGGAGCAAAGGTTTGGAGTTTTGAGAAAATTGGAGCAACTTTTCAAACATTTATGAGCAACTTGTGGACAGTCCTAAAGCTATTAGTCTCTCCCCTCATGGCTTTTCAGGACTAATTTACAATGCTTTATGGGGGACTTTAGCCAGACTGCTTATCACGCAGTCTAAAATTTATTTTAGGAAGTGAAAGAAGCCCCCGTCAAAATAAGGTCAGACCGCAACACCGGGGACTACGTCCCCTACTCTTATCGAATAGTGAGTGGGTTCTTCAACGTCCTATACCAGGAGCCCATCCTGGAGCGTGCAACTTCCATACAGCTTCTGTGAAACGGCGTTTTCACATGTAGGTTTATTTTTAGACTAGCCCTTCCCGCGAATTAGGTCAAAAAACAAAGTCAGTTACGGTTCAGTGACCCTATGGCGTCAGCTTAATTTCTTGTAATTGGTCATCGGGCTCCTGTGGGAGTCTCATTAGCAGCAAATTCAATCTAAAAATAACCTTACTTGTGAAAACGCCGTTGCACAAGTATAGTTAAGTTGCACGCTCCGGGTGATGGGCTCCTGCCTATACTATTTAATTTCCAACAAGGGCTATGGCACAGGACCTCCGGTTTCCTGGCTGATGTGACATACGATGGCATAATCCATGCGAATTTTAATTCGGTGCACGCCAGTTTACCTCGTACGTTTTTGCGAATGGCGAACTTTTCCTATTAAAACAATCTTTTCGGCAACGACATTTTGAATGACCCCTGAAACCCGGTCACGCCAATACGCAGACTGCAGACTGTGCAGACCGTGCAGACCAGGGGTAAAATATGGCGTTACGTCACTATCATTGAGAGCTAACCGTAAACAGGCTAACATGAGTGTTTTTTCAGTAGGCCTAATTAGGCTAACTGAATGTTATTTAGGCCTAATTCAGGCTAACCGAATTTTCATTTTACAGACGGTCTGCACAGTCTGCAGTCTGCGTTTTTCAGTGTCCCCCTGAAACCAAGTGATTGTAGGCTTGAAGGCTTCGAAAGGCTTTGAACTCTTCTTGCAAACTTGTTTCAAGCACCAAATAGGATACTAAATCGACTGATTCTACCAATGGTAATCATTCTGGATCAAAGTTCTTGTCGGGACTTATAAATGGATCAATTCCAATAGGAGAAATCTTTTCTCTGTATCATTCCTTGACCTTTGACATAATCTCCAAGTTCACGGGCCGATCAGTCATTCTAATAGCTGGCGCATACGAATCTCGCTAAAATGATAAATCACAGACGTACTAGACCGTGATGTGACAGATCGTTAAAAGACTTTGTCAGTTCAACAGTTCAAGGTCAAAAACAAGTTTTATTGATGTACTTCATTCCATTTTATCTCTAAGAACGAGATCATTCACATTTTGATGTATCTCATAGAAAGAAGCCAGCTTGGCTTGGAAAAAGAATCGACAAAATACGGCAACCAAGAAAGGACGAACTTCAAACAAGATCTCCAACAAATTACGTGTACGTGCTTTAAACAAACTTCTGAAAACACAAGCTAGTGATATTTGTCCTTAATTGCTGCCGCTGTGAGTGAGCCTGAAGCGAACGAACGAGGCAGCTCTCTAATCGGGAGAAGGACACATTTTTCTGCGAAACGACATGGGTTGTGATCAAAGGCGCAAGGAATTGTGGTTATGCGCGAAACGAGGAATTAAGATGCGCGGTATAATCTTGCCACACAAGATCTCGTGTCCTAAAGTGATAGATAGCTTACACTGTCATGCAACAAGAAAATAAATTCGAAATCGTTCAATGAAAAAGGCCAATATCTTGGAATATTATAGGAAACAAATCATTTTACCACTTCTCTAATTCTCAGGTCTGTGCGGTACATCGCTTCCGAGTTATTTGTTGAAGCACTTCACGCATTTTATTTAAAGTTTGTATGGAGACGCCGTGTGGTTCACGAACATGTCGGCGCGCCGGTAATCAACGAAATATGTAGTTCACTTTGCAATGAAAGCGCTTACTTTTCGCTCATGATCGAGATAAAATACATGTGTACAAACACATCTCCTAATGTACTTGAAAGGCTCAAATTGCTGAGATTCACAGAGACAGACTTTTTTCAACCAAATAGCTTTGTATCATGGTGTCACTCAAGGTGAAAAACGAAAGATGTCGCGGAACTGGAAACTTGAAAAAAGATGTATTTCTAGGTCCTGTTCAATCTCATTTAGATAAAAATTCAGAAGAACTTGTGTTTTTAATTTCAGAATTTGATGACGTCACTGCGAAAAGCAACTATTATTTTCTTAATTTCTTCTCTCGATTGGGGTCCAGAAGGAGGTCCAGTTGCGGGTCTAGTTTTGTACCGTCCCTGTTTAAGCCTTAAAATCTCCCTTCAATTCCACGTATGAGCCGTCGTTAAATAGTCCAGTTTCAAGTTCTTTATGACCGCTGAATGAAAACCCTGAGGACCCATTTTTACAGAGTTAGCCTCCATTAGAAGTGAATATATTTACAAATTCCAGCGTCAGGATGACTTCTTCACTACTCTGTCTATTGTTTAGTTTCAAATTTTAGGCACCTTCAGATTCAAAATCTCCTAAAGTTATGCCAAAAGCAGCTGTAAACGAATTTAAAAATATAAACGCAGCTTTAAGTTTGTCTCTCCAATGCTTGACTTGAATAACTGCATGGCCACCAATGTGGTCCTGACCACTTCTACATATGTCAAACCTGTATTGAAACTGGCATTAAAATGCATGAAAAAAATATTTTGCAAACCTTTATCCACCTGAACACGAACAGCGTCGACTGTTAAGAGCTTTACTTGACGTAGTATTGCCGTGCAGCTGCGTCGAGCCACAGGTATCGAGCGAAAAATTAAGTCTCATTTATGTTTGTACAAGAAGTTAACATGGCTTCAGCCTGCGATCCTAGTCAGGGCTCAGGGGCACACCTCGATGACCTCTAAACCTCAAGCCGCCATATGGTCACGTGATACTGGTCAGTAGATACCTTGTTTTGACAGGTGTCAATTGACCATAACATGGATGTCCAGTATCAAAGACGTACGCTGAAAACAGTATGGCCGCCTCGATGAGCTCTAAAGTTGAGCCCGCGATATGGTCACTTGATACCGGTCATATTGGCATACATGGAGGAGTTTACGGTCGTACGGTGACCAAAACCAAATTTCTCGACTTCGGTGCGCAGAGCTCCGCAAAAAATTCATAACTTCAATATCCCTCTTTCCTCTGGATTTCTATTTTTCAAATCATTCTCACCGGTCACTGTTGACTCAGATCTAATTTCTTTGATAGCAATTTAAGCCACGATGTTCGTTTCAAAGATAAAACACGGAATTCAATTTCCGTGGAGTTGTCTCGACTAACCGAGTCAAAGTGTTTATATGAAGGAAAGTTGTCCCGGCTTGGATGGTGACCCTATCTTCGAAAGAGGGTGACCCTGCCAGGCGGGTTACCCTCCTAGCCTAGCCAACTTTCATTTTCTTATATAAACGGTTCGCCACGTTTTATAAGAAAATGTAGGAAAAGTTGGCTCGCCCAGGGTAGCTCAAGTAAGCGGGTGACCCGTTTAACAGCAGCAGCTTTTATGCATATAAACGGGCCCTTAGAGATAAAAAGATAAAGGGGGTAGTTCCTAAAGAAACTGTGGTGCTGCGTCGTTGGGGAAGCAGTACAGGGATTCTAAAAGCTTACGTTTCCAGCGTTAGCCTTACGTCAGAGCGAATCGAGGAATTATGGGTTGTGTGTAGTTTTTATAGTAGAGTAGGAGCTACGCTTTTGGTGGTAACATGGCAACGTGGAAAATAGGATGCATTAGTTAAAAGAAAAGCGTTAATACCGTGAGGATTAAGGGTGCCGATTTAGAAGCTGAAGTTTTGTTCCAGATTCTTGCGGCTTTCCGTCGTACCTAGATGTATGGAAAGGCCGCAGATAGCCATGTGTAGTTTGGAGTGGCTAGGGGGATTAAAATGACGAGCGACTGACTTAGATGCATCCGTCATTCTTCTCAACATCTCGAAGGTGTTCGCGGAATCGGTCGCCTAGTCGTCTACCTGTATCGCCAATGTATAATTTATTGCATAACGTACAGGTTATGTAATACATGACATTTGTGGAGGTACATGTGAAACGATCGGTGATCTGAACAGATCGCTAAGGTCCCGATATTTTTCTGGTGTTAAGAGTGAAAGGACAAGTTTACATCGTGAGCGCGCGCATTTGAAAGTGCCGGGTTGCTGGTTAGTTTTGAATGCGCTTCTAACTAAAAAGGTTCCTACGTTTTTGTCACGTTTGAATGAAATTAGCGAAGGTTGCAAAAAGATTCTACCAGTCTCGGGATCATTTCGGAGTAATTTCAAGTTATTAAGCATGATACTTTTGACTGCGTGAGTGTGGATGGAATTCTGTCATTCTTATCCTTTAGTGACGTTTGTAGCGCTGACTGTCGATCAAATTGTTAGGCGCGATGATGGCCCGCTTTGGCCACAGAGACAGGATAGCCACGTTTTTCGAAGAACTGGCATATCTCCTCTGATTTTCTGGAAAAATCGGAGTCATCACTACATAGACTTCGAAGTCTAAGAAATTGAGAATAAGGAATGGAGTTCTTGACATGTCATGGATGTGACGAATACAACTGTGAGAATCTGTAGGTTTGCAGAGCACGATGGTACATAAACAGTTGACACTGATGGAAACCTTGATATCCAGGAAAGCCAATGAAGTTTCCGAAATTTCCCAGGTATGGATGAAAGGAATTAACGGAGGTTATAAATTGATCGAGTTCTCCTCTGCTGGAATGAAATGCATATCGCCGATGCAGTCGTTAATGTAGCGGCCGTAGTTTTCAGGTTTGGGGCCATTATGCTGATTAAAAAATTGGTGTTTAACATAACCTACAAGAAGATTGGCATGGGTAGGTCCCATTATTGTGCCCATCGCTACACCATTAATTTGATTGTAATAGCTGCCGGCGAAAGAAAAACATTTAAGCGTTAAAACTAGTTCGGCAAGGGGGAGTAGCGTTTCCGAGCTTGGTTCTTTGACGGTGCGTTGATCGAAAAAGTGTTTAAGTCCTTGAAGAACTTCGCTATTGGGAATAACTGTGTATAGAGATGTAATGACCATGGTGAAAATAAGTTTGCATTTTTAGAGAGAAAGCTTTTGTTATCGACATGTGCTTGTGATCAAGAGAAAATCTGTTAACTGAATATGTTGTAAATTCGTGTTTAAACTGTGAGTCTTCAGCGTCACTGGGAAAACCAAAGGGCCAACAGAAAACTTCCCCACAGTTGTTACTACTACCATCACCAGGAGGAATAAGGGAATAATAATAACCATAATAACGATGTTGATAATAATAAGATAATAATAATAATAATAATAATAATAATATAATAATAATAATAATAATAATAATAATAAAAATAATAATAATAATAATGACAACAGCATTGATGATGACGACTAAGGCAACGACGTTTTTGTTATTATTACCTTTCTCTTTAAAAATGATAGCATTTTAAGTACCTTTTCCTGGATTGGAACTGGGATTGTGTTTTTTTTTTCTTAATGGAACTAAATTGTATGAAACCGAAAGTATCTGCCACTCGGTCAAATGTAAAATATCGTAAAACATACCCTGCTGCAAATTTCCACTTTCAACATCGTCATTTTGTTGTTTTTTCTGCGTTACTTGAACTCTCGTCTCCGTGCAACCTGTGGATTACCAAGTTTATCGTCAACCACAACAAACGCTTAACACCTAGGACGATGAACTCATTAAGTTAGGTAAGTCTTTTCAGAAAAGAACGGAAGATAGGAGTCTGAAATCAGTAGATTTTAAGAGATATATCGAAGAGCTACAACTTGACTGCCAATTTAATGATGGAGTCACACTTATCAGACAAGCCGATCAGGTAGTAACGGTTAATGGTAAAGATCCCAAAAAACATCAAAGAAATCCTATGAAAAGCCACCAAGCAGAAGAGAAGAACTGCAGTCATTGAACATTGGTATTATATTTAGATCTCAATTCTACCTTTCTTCGAGAACCAAGCTAGCCTTGTACTACTCACTAATTTATCCTTATATCACTTATTGCAATTCCACTTGGTCTTCTACATATGTCTCCAATTTAAATAGAATATTCTATTTGCAAAATCGTGCTGTGCGAGCAATAGCGAATTCAGATTACCGAGCGCATTCTGCTCCTTTATTTGCAAAACTAGGCATCATGGACATTTTACAAATAAATTCATTTCAAATTCCTAAGTTCATGTTTTATTATTACAATCAGTTATTGCCTTCTATGTTTTTGAATTTATTTGAAACAAGCCGCCAAGTGCACAATTACGGTACTAGAACAGTCAACAATTATCGGCCACAATTTTTTCGCACTAACATCAAACAATTTACAATTCTTTATCAAGGTCCAAAAATCTGGAACTCTCTTCCTGGATCAATTGTTAATTAATCTAGCTATCTGAACTTTAAGAAAAATATGTTAGGGTTTAAAAAAAAAAACTGAGTCAGTTATGCCGCACAAGCATTGCATAAGATTATTTAGATTAATGATACGCATATGAGGGGGCCCCTCTTATAAGCCCGATGGTTTCCTGGGGTCTCCTCGCCACAATTATTGTAATATCCATCCTTTATGTTTCTGTAATATTATTGTGTGGCAAATAAACATTCATTCATTCAACAGCCCTGGGTTGACAATATTCAACTCAGCATTGGACGGATCCGGAAATAGCGCCTGCGCCATATCAGATATTCCAGGAAGGGTGGAACATCCTAGATATAGTGCTGTCAGTAGACACGTTCATTAGACAACAATTAATTTACACTAAGATGTATAGAAAGGAAAAGTTACAAGAGAATGTTGATCAAATCAACTGCCGAGTATGCTCCAATGATCAAGAAACGGTACCCCACGTCCTGGTTGCTCAAAAATGGCACAAACACTCTACAAGGACAGACACGATCGAATGCTACGACCACTATGCCATAGCATACTGGAAAAGTATGAGGTTAGTGAATCTGAAAACTCTCTACCTTGGTATAAGCAAAGCCACCCAGTTCTATGTTTGGAGAATGATACAGCGAAAGTATTGTGGATATTCCATGGCATCTGGAAAAATTCTTAAGAAACGGTGCCAACAAACCTGATATGAGTGTGCTGGACAAGATCAACAAGGAATGGTACATAATAGAAGGAACTGTGTGCGTGCCGGGAACAATACCGGCAAGGACAATGTTTAAAAGAGATAGGTATGCTGATTTAAGATTACGAGTGAAGAGTTTGTTTGCTGGACACGAAGTTAGCAGCGTGCAAGTAGTATTTGACTTTCTAGCTGCACACTCCATTAACTTGGCGAAGGCACAGAAAGGAATAATTTCTCAAAATTGCGAAATTGTGAAACGGTTCACGAGACAATAATAGTCGTTAGGTACCTTCATTATCAACATAACAAGGAATAACCTTCATTTATTATTAGTATTATTATTATTATTATCATTATTATTACTATTATTACTATTATTATTATTATTATTATTATTAATTTAATTATTTATTTTTTAAATTAGTTTTTTTGGTACATATGCAGTATAGTTCCCTAGGCCGGTTGATTGGCTCGTAAAAAAGTGTTTTTGGTTAGGGACAAATTGTTTTCAATCAAGACTTCCATAATAATAATAATAATAATAATAATAATAATAATAATAATAATGATAATAATAATAATAATAATAATTTTTTAAAGCGTGAAAAAGAAGCGGAATTGGTCCTCCCCCGGT
Source organism: Montipora foliosa (assembly GCF_036669935.1). Classification (NCBI taxonomy): domain Eukaryota; kingdom Metazoa; phylum Cnidaria; class Anthozoa; order Scleractinia; family Acroporidae; genus Montipora; species Montipora foliosa. The sequence goes on from NC_090879.1 coordinate 50,472,016, forward strand.
GAAGATAAGATTACAAATTTCTGGATAAAGAGAATGAATGTCTTCCATCAAGACATCGCAACAGCATTGACTGTTATCATTACGAAGAGGCTCCAAATTCCGTCTTGGCTCACATCGAGTAGAATTGTTATGGTTCCGAAAAAAGGCAAACCTTCGGCCTCTGACTACAGACCAATTACTTGCCTAGGAGCAAGGATGGCACAGTCGTTTAGTGCGCGGCCTTGGTGCAAGAGGTCCTGAGTTCGATACCCGGATCTTGCATCCTTGTTTCGAATCCTTTCCTTTCCGTGCAGCTAAGTAGCTTTAAATACCCGTAAAACGGAGCACTGATGGAGAGGGGGGAGTAAAATGAGCGCACCGTCGACCTCATGTTTGTCAGTAATTAATATTACTGTTACGAGTTATCGACGTTAAATATGGTCGCTTTACTTTACTGTTACACGCTGTACAAACTGATTTCGTCAGTAATTGACCACTTTCTACAATCACATGAGGAAAGGTATCACTTGATACAGATTGACCAAAGAGGGGAGAAAGCAAAGACCATGGGCTGTGTCGATAACCTGTTAATCTACAAAATGGTACTAGAAGATACACATTACCAAAAAAAGAATTTATCCTGCAATTGGGTGGACGTGAAAAAAGCTTTTGACTTAGTGTCCCATGGGATGCATGGGATACACAATAGCATCATACACTTCATTAAATCTGCCATGAAGACATAGAGAATCACACAGAAGGTAAATGCCAGTTATGGCAACGAGACGATTGGCCCAATCAAAGTTAACAGAGGGATTTTGCAAGGAGACTCCTTTTGCGTAAAATTATTTACTCTCGCACTGAATCCCATTGCATGGTACTTAAGAAGCACAAAGAGGTACACTTTATCTCACGCTCCTGATGGATAGATCACGCATCTTTTGTTTGTAGACGACCTCAAATCGCATCATAAGTCTGAACAAAAGGCAGCAGTCGTGTCAAGCAATCTGAAAATGATGTTTAAGGATAACGGCCTGGAATGGGGGATTAGCAAGTGTGAAGCTGTTTACACAAAAAAAGGTCACCTAAAAACCAGTGGAAATAACATCATGCCCACCTATGATGATGACAAAATAACCTCTCATAGGTGACTATGACCATTATAAGTTCTTGGGCAGACTCCAAAAGACTCAACACCTGGATGATAAAGTCACCAAGGGGGCCGCCGAAGAATATGAGAAACGAGTGTGGGTCATCTGGACATCCTCATTGTCAATTCCGCGCAAGGTTAAAGTTACAAACACCTACGCACTGCCAATACTGCAGTAATAAATAGCTTTAGCCAAACCTAAAAAAGGAGCTCCCTGGTCATTTATTCTTACTGCCTGTAGGGTTAGTAAAAATAAAAGGTTTCGAATTGTCCGCGTTTTGATGTTTCCTGTTGCTGCTTTAATAATTAAACCATTTTCTTTGCCTTTTTTTTCATAGAAAAATTCATTGCCTAACTAGTAAATTCCACGGTGAATTTTACGCTAACACACCCTCAGCGAGCGAATGGAAAAGGAAAAAAGCTATTTCAGAGTCAACTGTGAATAGCCAGCGAATAGGAATCACGCTAAAATTAGAAGTTATTAAAAAAACAAAAAAACGAGATCATTCACACTTTAATGTATTTGATTGAAACACACCAGGTTAGCTTGGAAATACGGCAATTTAACCAAGAAAGGTCGAACTTCAAACGAGATCCGCTCCAACACTTAAGTAACGTTTAGGTGCTTTAGACAAACTTCTGAAAACACAAGCTAGTGAGATTTCCCCCTAATTTTACGAGAACTCTTTGCGATTACGTGTTTATAACATAAGGGCAAATTTTCTTGTCACTGTCGAGGCACAACGCAAACCAGTTGGGCAAACGGATTAAAAAAACATTTGCTCGCTCGCATTTTAGAGCAAAACAAACAAATCAACTTTTTCTTTATGTCCAAAAGAGTACAGATAATTGTTATTTAATTCCAGTTGTCAATAAAAATCCGATTTTCATTCCTGAACAAACGAAGAACCGATTAAACCACCTTTTAAAATTATGCATCCACTTTAAATAACGCATCCGTAAATATGACAAACGGCCTAGTGCCCGAGGAAAGAATTGGTGGAGTAACTTCTTCCACTAAGTATGAGCTATTACTGGTATTCTGTTTTGTCGTTGTCGTTCCCTTTCGCTCTCCTTTCGTTTCTGTTATAGACATAGGTCCTCCAGGCATCATGTAACCTTATCAGAGCTTCTAAAGGTATGCAAAAAATTTCAATACAGAGAAAAAAGCAGCTCTAAGCAAATTAAAAATAAACACTCAGCTTTAAGTTTATATCCCTCCGATGCTTGACTTAAATAACTGCGTAGCCACCAGTGTGGACCTCAGAGATCATGATATGTCAAACTGGATTGAAACCAGCGAAAAATGCAGAAAGAAAACATCTTCCAAACCGTTTTCCACCTGAACACGAAAAGCGTTCACTGTGTAAGAACTATAGTTGATGTAGTATGGCCGTGTAGCCACGTCGAGCCACAGAAAGCGCGCGAAAAAGGAAGCCTCGTTTATGTTTAGGTGAATTAACCCAGGTTGAGCCTGCAATCCAATCGAAAACCAGCACCTGGGAGGCGGTCAACTTAAAAGGGGTGAGCTCTAAGTTTGACCCGCGATATGATCACGTGATACTGGTCAGCGGATATCAAAGATGTATGCTGTAAACTAGCATGATACTGGTACATTGGCATATATTGAGGGGTGGACGTAAGTACGGACGGACGGTCGATGACGTCATGGCTATAAAACCAAGATTTTTCGTATCGATGGGTTACCATATTTTCTTAACAATGGTGCTCCGCGCGCGCAGCTCCGCTATTATATGTGGACAAGAGATTGGCCACTTAACACCTTAAGAGATCTCGACAGACCAACAAGGAAGATTATGTATGAATGTCATGGTAAACACAGGCACGAATCGACGCAGCTCCTGTACTTACCGCTTGAAGAAGGACGAAAAGGACTTATGGAGATTGAAGCACTCTACAAACAGACAAAGATAAAGGTGGTCCACTATATAAACAACTCGGATGACGCTCACACTAAATTGGCGAAATCTTTTTAGAAGAAAAAGGAAGACAGGAATTTGAAATCAGTATTCAAGGACGCCAAGAGATATTCGGATGAACTGAAAATAAGCTGCCAATTCAATGAAGAAGCCACAGTTATTACTCACGATGACCAGGTGGCGGTATTCAGCACTAAAGACAACAATAAAAGCAAGGTGACACACGCTAACACCAACCCGGTGTGGGCAACACATCACGCATGCGCACAACCATTTCACCCGGTCAATTAGCAGTGTTAGCGTGTGTCACCTTGCTTTTATTGTTGTTATCACTAAAGAACTCAACGGTATCAAATAAATCCTAAGAAAGACCACTCATCAGAAGAGAAGAACCGAAGTCATGGAACTGCCCGGGTTAAGAGAGTATGTGAGCATTGGAAAGATGCAGAGACCACACCTGTATCGTATCAGATATTCAAGAGCTGGAAGAACATCCCAGAGATAGTCCTGTCGGTGGACACCTCTTATAAGACAGCAGTTAATGAATACCAAGGTGTTCAGGAAGCACAAATTACAAGAAAGTGCTGATGAAATCAAATACCGATTATGTTCCAACGATCAAGAAACAGTACCCCATATACTATGTGGTTGCTCCAGAATACCACAGACACTATACATGAACAGGCACGATCGAATGCTTCTACCTCTGTACCACAGTATATTGGAAAAATTCGACTTCAGTAAATCTCAACACTTTCTACTGTGGTGTAAGCAGAGTAATCCAGTACCATGTCTGGAAAATAAAAAGCGAAAGTTTTGTGGGATATTCCATGGCATCTGGAAAAGTGCCCAAGAAATGGCGCCAACAAACCTGACATGAGTGTACTGGACAAAGTGAATAAGGAATGGTTCATCATAGAAGGAACTGTCTGCTTGCCGGGGACAATACCAGCGAGGACAACGTTCAAAAGGGACAAATATGCAGATTTAAGAATTGGAATGAAGAGTTCATATCCTGGACACAAAGTTAGCAGTATACAAGTAATTTTCGATTTCCTAGCCGCTTACGCTATTAACTTAGAAAACGAACTGACTAAAATTGTACAAGATAAGAAGAAGTTTGTAATCAAAGCCATAGAAAAGTCACAGAAATGGATAATTTCTCAAAATTGTGAAATCGTGAAAAGATTCACGTCATAAAGTCAGTCGTTCGTTTGCTCCGTTATCTAAATGAGCTAATCTAGAGTTTTTGTTTTTTTTTTCTTAGAAAGTGATTATCTCTTTGTACATGCACTGTAAATAGTATACCTCCACCTGGCTCGTAGTTATACGTATGAAAGACAGTTTTCTGCTCAATAAAGTCTTCCATAACAATAATAATAATAATAATAATAATAATAATAATAATAATAATAATAATAATAATAATAATAATAACAACAACAACAATAATAATAATACTAATAATAATACTAATACTAATACTAATACTAATACTAATAAGGCAGCTGCATATATACATTGGAAAACATGTCAGCACTACAGGAACCAGCTACGATCACTGAAAATAAAGAAGCTACGACACTTTGGGATATGCAAATACACACAAACAGAGAAATAGAGGCTAACAAGCCTGATATAGTGATCAAAGACCATAAGAACAAAACCTGCAAACTCATAGATATGACAGTACCATCAGACAGAAACACCCCGTTAAAGACCACTGAAAAGCTCTCCAAATATAAAGACCTAGAGATTGAAACAACCAGAATGTGGGGAATGAAAACAGAAACAATGCCAGTTGTTATAAGTGCTCTTGGGTTCCTCAAGAACGGACTGCAAAACCACACGGAAAA
>NC_090879.1:50484440-50506940 GCF_036669935.1 Montipora foliosa
AGTTTTCAGCGCAAGAGCTATAGTGGTCAAGCACTTGCTTCCAAGGGACCGCCACTAGAAATCGCCCAAGGGCAGCAACGGAACTAGGCCTCTTGTCCCGAATTTTAAGAGATTTTCTCTGAGACTTGCTTTCTTGTCGGAGACCAGACATGGTTATAACAGTCACATGGTCAGAAAGGCCGAAAGCAGGAAGGGCTGTCGGTTCTTGATAATAATCCTGTAAGTTGGTAAATATCTGGTCAAGAATGTTGTTGCCTCTCGTAAGGATCTTGACTAAAGGTTTCAGTTGATAGTTCCTAGCCTGTGCTTTAAAATTGAATTTGTTAAAATCGCCAGCGACTACTATGGCACTATTAGGATACTTGACTTCAATCGTGTCAAGTGTGCACATGAGATAATCACGTAACTGAGCATTGCTGGTATCGGGATTTTGATCCGGATGTTAGACAACAGCAACAATAATATTAGAAAACCCTCGCGGCAGGCGGTAAGGGCGCAGAGAAGGTTTGCCATTGTTCGGGTTGAAAGGGCTTCATGTCTTGAGGCCTAAAACCTTTCCATTTTCGCAAAGACATTTGACATAACCCCAGAAATTTTTAGAGATGGAATAATCATGATTCATCGGGACTTGAGAAGTGTTGTTTCGCAGCTTGTCACGCAGTAGGCGAGATACGTATTTTATTTCAGCGATATCTGCGTTAGCGGAGTGTTTTAAGACTTTGAGAGATTTCTTCAGATCATGTTTAGATTTGTCTTCGTAATTTTTTATCAGGCGTTCATCAGTAGCTTGCGCGACTTGACCAAAATTGGCAGAGAAATAGTCATAAATAGTGTCGTTTAAAAGTTTGATACTTAAGCTGAGATTTCGAGCCGTGATTGGAGGATTAAGAAAAAGGACTGATTAGAAATATTCGTTGGCCGTTATCCATTGATCGTCAAATTTAGGTAGATTTATTCCTGTTTTAATATCAGGAAAACCATAATCTCCGGGTTCAAGAGAAGAGACACCAGAGGTTATTAAAGCAACACTTCCATTGCCATATTCTTGATCAGTGAGCGTGATATCATTGAGGTCAGCGCGAAGTTGATCATTCAAACCCAAAACAACTCTGCAGCTCCTTTGATGCATCTTTAATCCTCTGTTCCCCTCACAAAGTTTACCACAATAGCACTTTGTGAGACAAAAACGAGAAGCAGTGTCTGCTAAAGAATCATGATCATTCGGGAGTTGTTCCTCTCCAACATTGTGACGTTCCGCTCAATGAATTCGTTGTTTGCAGCGCCACGCATGGCCCAGCGAGACAAAATCTTTCGCAGAAAGAACAGACGACTCCAGCGAGTAAAATGAACAGAAAACGTGGATAGGCCATTTAAAAGCAGCAAAACAGAGATTAACTAATAAAGATATCAATTCAAGCATGAAATGACGATAAAACTGGAGACATGTACAGAGCGTGTTTGCTCTGCTCGAAGTCGAAATAAAGGACTGATTTGATAATATAATATAATATAATATAATATAATATAATAATAATAATAATGCCTTTATTACAGTGTTTCCACTGAAAGGTGGCTCTTCATCTGTAAAATAATGACCATAGTAATATTAATAATGTGTAATGTTAGAGATGCTACGACAAAATTTATACATTTTTGCCCTATTTATCAGATACTTCCTCACTTGAGTTTTAAAATCACTAAAAACTACAGAGTTCTCGCAGCAGAGGGTAATGAATTACAAACAATGGAGGCACTGTTCTGGAAAGTACCCGACTCAGGGGGTGCTTTTAACGTCGTTTCTCTCGAAGACCTCAGTGTCCATGTAGGATTATGAATGTCTAGCCTAAGATAGGACGGCCAGTCATTATAGTGCAAAGCTTTAAAAACAGTGTTAAGTAATTGATTCTCTCTGCGTTCCTATATTGGCATCCATCCTAATCTGATTAAACCCGGTATATGCGCATAGAGCACAAGAACGAAACCTGCAGCAGCTAACTAAGCACGTTGTACGCGCTTTATTAGCTATTCCGGGATTGGATGACTAACAATATCATTGTAGTCAATTTTAAATAAAATCAGGCATTCCGCCAGTTACTTTCGGACATGGAAGGGAGTTCAGTGCTTTAATTTCTAATTAAAGTTAATGTAGCGTAGCAGCTAGAATCTTCGAATTAATCTTCTCCTTCCAGTTAAGGTTTGATTGACTTGGGTTCCAGCAGGCGAAATTTTGAAACACGCTCGAGCTTTTTCCCGTTAACCGTGAGATTAAGTGAGGATGTCCATGTGCCCTTGACATCTGAGCTGATGACAGCTTCATCACCTTTGGTTTCTTTAGATTCAGAGCTAGGTTGCATTCTAAGGACCAGTCTGACAGCTTAGTTAAAGCCGACTTAAAGATCAGATAGCCTGAAATGAGAATACATCGTCGTATCGTCCGCGTACCGATGACATATAACTTCAGATGGAAGTGCAGAAGATAGATCATTCACGTAGAGTTTGAACAAAACGGGTCCCAGAATCGGTCCCTGAGGAACCCCATGAATAGTGCTGATTTGTGCTGATGAACGGTCTTCGACTTGCACAAACTGTTTCCGTTCCGTTAAATAGCTTGCTACGGTACGGTACTTTCTGGTGCAAAGGTAAAGCCAAACAATGTTTTGACCTGGCATCAGATTAGACTAACAAGAAGAGGAATTATGAAGCGGAAACAACATCTTCAGTCCTTTCTTATTGTGTGCAATAAACGTTTGCTTAGGGCAACTGCAAGACATGCATGACATGCTGGAAAACGTCCGTCAGAGAAATTTGCAGTTTTTTTGAAGACTATTTATTTAAAGAAGAAACGAGTGAATTTTACTCAAGAGCTTGTTTTGTTATCTTTAAACTGAATTTATTACCTAAGCTTAAAAAATTAAAGGACCTACCCCTCCCTGATCTTCGCCAGTACCTCCATCATACGCCACCCTTCCTTCACATGTCTACTACCCCTTGGAATAACACTTAGGTCCACTCCCTCTTAACAGCTCTTGTTGCTGAAATTAACGTCTCGGTGTATTTGCTATCCTGAGGAGATATTTCGTCAAATGCAGGTCCATCGTTATCTACTTAAGTCAGCGGTGAGCGACCAAGATGGCCGTGTGAAACCGCACTCCGGCAAATTTTAATACTTTTTCACGTTATTTCGTTGTCCTTTTGGTGTACAGCTTTATGAGTATACACATTTAAGTACCGGAAACTCTAACATTTATCATGCCTGAGAACAATGCTACTCTGAAGAAAAAAAAAACGCTTTGTTCGAAGAGATTCGTAAGCTGAAAAAACATATTACTGAACATACTAGCTCTCCGGAACGCAGTGCACGACAACAGAAACGCCTTTGCAGTTTTACAATGATGCACATGTGGGTCTCAAACCTTCCAAGCAGATGTGAGTAAGGAACTGAAACGCCTTAGTACTTGGCTCGCTGAAATCAGCACCAGAGTGGATGAAATCGGGAAGGCAATTGATAGTATGTGTGAATATAGTTCTCAATACAATGTAAAGATCGTTGGGATGTCCGAGCTAAGTGAACAAGAGTCTTACTCTCAAACAAGTGATTTATGCGTCAAATTATTCTCTGATATTGGTGCCGATGTTTCTCTTCACGATATAGCCATTGCACATCATGTGCCGCAGCGGAATGCAACAGCGGGAGCGCCGAAACCGATAATTTGCAAGTTTGTCAGAAGATTGTCGAAGGAAGCTGTTATGGCTCGACGAAACGACGCATGTAAGGCAGACCCCAGCTCCTTGGGATTTGGCGAGGGAGTCTCTCTTTCATCTGTCAGGATATTCGACCATTTGACACCGAAGATGCAGCATGTCTTCACCGAAGCGAAGAAATTCAAAGTGCAAAACAGCTATCAATTTTGTTGGACTAACAACTCTTTATTTACGGAAAGACGGCAGCCCCCGAGCAATGAGGATACGCGTACGAGACGTTGCTGATTTAACAAGGCTTGGCTGACTGATAATGTATCCTTTTATAACTTCATCGAATGATGGATGACGATCAATATCGGAAAACTATCAGATCTCTGTTTCGGGAGTTACCGTATCTTGGTGTCATCCATTTTGTACCGCTCCACGGCCAATTTCATAATCTCAACACTACTTCTCTTCCAACCAAAAAAACCTACAAAAGCTCTTCAGTTTTCATGACCTTGATTTCTAGTAGTATCAACCCGGACCAAAATCCCGTAGATCTAACAATTCACAGCAGGTATTTTTCTCCTCATAGTTTTTACACGATGAAAAATAATTTTCACGATACCGATGATTTGTTTTCTTTGTTCCATGCGAATGTTCTAAGCCTGAAGCGCAATTTTGAAAATCTCCAGACTCATCTTCTTAATGAGCTTGGATATCCTTTTAATATTATAGGAATAACCATAGTTAATAGAGAGGACTGGTTTGGAAGCTCGGCAAACATCAAAGGAGCAAACAAAGATGCCGAGATTTAGGTTGGAAAGTCCACGACCGTTCACATTCTTTTGTTTTACGTAACCAACACGTTTCTATTGGTTAGTTAATCAGTTTGGAGTAAACAACTACTGTGTTTTGTGCACGGTCAAGGCCAAAAAAGAGAACAAAAACCTACAACAAAGAAAGTTGTCGGGTTTCATAACCATCCTCGTCTATTAACTCTGGAATGACTGAAACCAGAATCACTGAAAATTATCAGTCTGATTATCATCCAAGTATACATATCCCCGGGCTATATTTTTTAATTTGCCCCGAAACCTCTTGCTGCTGGAGGTGTTGGAAAGTTTATTGATGAAAATGTAAAGTATAGAGTCATCGTCACGGGCCTTTCAAGCCCTGTGGGTCATTTGAATTACAATTTGAAAGGAAAAGTAACATTATCTGTGGTGGAATTTATAGGCAGCGCAACTTCCCTGAGAGCATTCAGACATTTTGATGAAACCTTAGAAAAAACTTAGTAACTCTGGCAAGCCTATCTATGTCTTGGGAGACTTCAACATAAACCTACTCAATGCCGAAACCTGCAACTTTACTAAAGACTTCTTAATTTCGTTGCAAATTTATTCTTTTATTCCTACAATTGATAAACCAACTAGGGTCAACAGTAACTCAGCCACGCTAATTGATAATATCGTTGTAAACCAAATCGGTAGGGAAATCACGAGTGGTAATATAATCTCGGATATAAAGGACCACTATTCTCAATTTTGTATTATTAAGTCTCTCAAGGTAAAGGAGTTACCCCAAAAAACTAAGTATCGGAAGTTTTCAAGAGACACAAAAGAAAACATTCATTCTGAGTTATTCGAGATCAACTGGGATGTAGCCATGAGAAACTGTGGAGATAATGCAAATGCTGGTTTTTCTAAATTCTTAAACAGCCTTAACAAAATAGTAAACAAGCAATCTCATGCGCCCCTTCGGCTATTACCAAAACGCAAAGCCAAGCAATTTTCTAAACCCTGGATCACTAGGGGGGATATGTAAATAAAAGTAAAAAATGCTATGTTTGCATCTGGAAATTATGAAAAATATAAACATTATTGCAATAAAATACTTACACTCGTTCGATGCAGTAAGAAGTCGTACTATCATTTATATTTCAATGATCATATGACAAATGTCAGAAAAACTTGGATTGGGATTAATCATCTCATCGGCCGAAATAAAAGAAGATGTAAACCTATTGTTGCGCTTCCTAATGTGCTCAACGAATTCTTTTCTTCCGTGGGTCAAACACTTGCGGCATCAGTACCTCCCGCTAATCATCATTTCAGTGATTATCTCCCTGCTGTTAATTCATCTAGTTCATTCTTCTTTGAGCCAGTCACTTCCATGGAACTCGAACTTGAAATTTTGCTTCTCCCTACTAACAAAGCACATGGCTTATACTCCTGTTCTGTTCGCGTATTGAAATCTTCCAGTAGTGTACTTTCTCTACCACTGGCACAAATAATGAATAATTCCCTTTTAACAGGACAATATCCATCTAAATTAAAGCAAGCAAAAGTTATTCCCACCTTCAAGGGTGGCGATGAAACGGACCCAAGTAACTACCGTCCCATTTCTCTTCTTTCGCTTTTCAATCGGCTCTTTGAGAAAGTTATGTATAATAGATTAAAATCTGATATTGAATTAAATGGATTTTTGTACAGTGGCTAGTATGGTTTTCGTGAGAATATGTCAACTCAGCATGCAATTTTGAATATTGTTAATTCGATCCAAAGCAATATGGATAACAAATTGTTCACTTGCGGTATTTTCCTCGACTTTAAAAAGGCTTTTGATGCGGTGGATCGTTCAATTCTGCTGGGCAAGCTATATCATTACGGTATAAGGGGCCCGGTAAACGAATGGTTTTCATCCTACTTAAATGGCCGTGTCCAAACTACTCAAATTGATATACAAATATCTTCTAAAAGAAATGTGCTAACAGGGGTCCCACAAGGCTCTGTTCTAAGCCCTCTACTTTTCTTAATTTATATCAATGATATTTATAATTCTTCTAAGTTCTAAGAAGCTTTCTTTTTATTTATTTGCTGATGATACAAACCTGCTGTATGCTGACAACGATTTGAAGTCACTAGAAAGTGTAACCAATATCGAATTGCAGAAAGTCTGTGACTGGTTAAATGCAAATAAGCTGACCATAAATGCGAAAAAGTCCAATTTTGTCGTCTTTAGACCATCACAGAAGAAGCTTAGCTATCAGATTAATATAAGGATATACAATAATGCCTCAAATAGTGGTACTTTGCTTGAATGTAAAGATTATGTAAAGTTCCTGGGTGTGCTCATCGATAAAAACTTAACTTTGAAATATCATATCGACTACATTGCCTCTAAAATTAGCAGGGTTGTTGGAATTATATCACGACTTAGTCACTCTGTCCCTCTAAATACTTTAATCCAAATTTACCGCTCTCTGATTTTCCCATATGCATACTACGGAATTGCTGCCTGGGGCCAAGCTGCACAGGTTTATTTGAGGAAGGTCTTTATCTTACAAAAACGAGCTCTTCAGCTAATGTTCTTTGCTGGTGATAGATCTCATGCTATTCCTTTGTTTGTCTCTGTTTGTTTTTACCTGTTCATCTGACGTTCATATATATAACACTAGATTTTCTGATGCTGGTAATTTATATGTTGATAAATCAAGACTGAGAATACAACTTAATTCGCCTGACCTGCGTAAACATAGGAAAACACCTTTCAAAAATAAAATTCTTCAATTTTTCATTGCGGTACTTGGTAATGAAGATGTTTATGTTGATGTCTCTACGTTAATGTTAAAATTAATAATGATCATTAATCAAACTCTAGTAGCTATTATTATTAATTCCTTATGTTCTATGTCTTATTATAGGTTCTTGCTCTTCTCGTGTGAATCCTAGCTATTTGGGAATACATGTGTATACTTATTTATTCTATTTATTTATTTACCTGATTCTAATAATAATATATTTTGTTGAATTTTTTTGTAAGTTATACAACCCACCCCGATTAGCGTTTCTACATGCGGGTTGTATATATATGTTTTTTTCTAATTTGTTGAATATAAATTATTTAAATAAAATGATGATGAAAAAATGATGATGTTTAAATAACTTATATGTGTTTAAACTCCCTGTCAAAGGTTTACGGTTCGCTCATTGGAATGTAAACCACAGGACAAAGACGAAGATGGAAGAGATCAAGGTGCGTGTGTTGCAGGATGGTTTGAAAGTTCTGGACATACTGGTGATCACTGAGACTTGTTTCTCAAGCAAGACAAACAAGATGCTTCCGTGAAGCATACACTGGGTTGCTTGTGGTACGTGTTACAGAAAACCAGAAGGCACTGAATTGTGTGGTATTGAACTACAGCATTCCAGTCTTTGAAGAATAACAAATAAAAGAGAAGCGAGAAACATTGGCTTCTGGGCTGACATGTTGATAATTTTCAAGTTTCCTCACAACTTCTTTTCACCACAAGTTTAAGCGTGCCCTCTGAACATCTGACAGCTTTCTAATACCAAAGTTCACTGAAGTTTATGCCTGTACGGCGGGGTTAGTATTTGGATGGGACACCAAAACAATACACCCCTCATAAAACAGAAGCATCGGACCGAAAATACTATTAACGCTAACAAATGCGAACTCAGCAAGGTACAGATTTTGTTAGCTTGCTTTATGCAAAACAAGAACATCATTCTAAAAGCTTATTCTACGCAAAAAGAAGGTTCTGGAGGTAATTTTGAGAGTGGAAATCAAGGTTATGCGGCAGACGGCAAATACAAACTCACGATTTAATTAACTTAACACACCAGAAAGACGCTAACCTCATTTTGACAAGAAAATGCTTTAATATTGCCAAAAAACTATCCAGTTAAGCTCGCATGTCATAAAACATTATGAATTCATAAAGGCCACCTTTTCCAGCGAAAAATTTTTGAAACAAATAACATATTTTCCATTAGAGGCAAAAACCCTTTCTATTTCATTACGTGCGTGAAGAGAAGAAACTCAATCGTGTCAAATATGCGCAATATTGCAAAAAACTAAATTTCAGGATCAAACCGTTTACATGAAGAACCTTTTCCTTGAATAATGAAGCACAAAATACACGACAAGCTTTCTTTCAAATAATTCTTGGCTGTCACATTTCCAATTATTTTTTTTTACCTGAAGACTGTGCAGAGTTGATCACAGATCTACGTAAGGTGTTCGATTCGTTCTCTGTCTTTGTTGAACCCATAAGTTACCAGAGAATTTTCCATTTGGTCTCAGTGTTCTACATAGCAGCACACTTGGTAAATAATATTCTAGAAATACAGCTCATTTTGATTTCGGCTCGACGGGCGATAGATTGTTGTCGAGGTCCATTACTTGTCCATTACTTTTGAGATTCCAGGTGTTGGTTTTTCACCGCCTGCCTAGTTTATACAACTGACTTTCCATTATTGAGTTTCATAAGGGTATATTTTGTTCAAAGATCCACTAAAACGCCATGCGCGTTACATGACTTTCGACGCCATTGCCGGTTAAGTTAATCGTTCTACTGTGTCCACCAGAGAAATCTACGCATTTCCCACTACCCTCTCGATCCTAAGAAAATACGCGCAGAAGGCTCTATGCACAAAGCCACCACTTAGCAGGGGAGTGACAGGCAAGACTTTTACCGACAGGGAAAAAAAATGAAACGACGAAATGAACGCAGATTCCAACTGGGTTTGCCATACTGGCAACCCAGTAATAAAACAAACAAATCCCACCCACTTTCCGACTGGGGTTGCCATACTGGCAACCCAGTAATGAGGATCTCTTTGCTATTTCAGGATCGCAGTGCTCGCTTTGGCTGTTTATGTCAATACTGATCTTGCTGTGAAACAGCGTGCTGATCCTGAAGAACCGGACTTAGAAATTCTATGGCTCGAAGTCTGCCCCTTTAAGTCAAAAAGACCATTGCTTATGGCGGGTGTTTATCGATATCCAGATACGAAAGCCGATTATGATCGCCAGCTTACCGAAAATATTGAACGGGCGTCGCTTCTGAACATGAAAGCGATTTTACAAGGGGACTTTAATTTGGACTATCGTCGAACACGCTGCTTTAACAGACATCGCTTCGTAAAGGATCTTAAAGACTTATTTCTTTCATATTTGGGCCAACAGACCAGAACGAATTGTGAAGATTCGATGTCCAAACATTTGCATTTCAGACCACCTACCAGTTTTGGCGGTGCGTTTGTATAAACATTGTTCCCCTAACAAAGAACAGCAACACAAAAGCTTCTGTTATCGTGACTTTAAGAATCTTGATCACGCAAAGTTTATTAAGGACCTGGAAGTTGGAAGAGGCCCCTTGGGACACTCTGCCGTAAGTCAAAGCGGCTGTCACCTAACATTTTACAGTTGATGAGGTTGCGTGACCACTTTCTTAAAAAGGCTAAACGCTCCAACGACCCGCTTGATTGGTCAGCACTGAGACGAGTAAAAAACGAAGTGACAACGGCTACACGAATGGCTAAAAGGAAGTTCTTCTATGTGAAATAGATTGAACTCTTTCTCTTTTTAATCTACACCGAATATATCATACACAGATTACATGAAGCATGCTCGCCCATATATGGTGTGTCACGCTAGACGTACCATGACATCCCCCTTTCTTTGTTGATAAAAAAAAGTTATAATTACATGCAAATGAATCAATAGAGAGAATCTATAAAAATCATAATTAACGTCAATCGAATCAGTCCTACGTCTATCAAACCATAACATGAACTAAAAACAGTCTCATGGGTGTAACGGGGAACCCACTGTCAATAATAAAAGTAGTTTTGCTCAGATGTCTTTGTTTGCCTCTATTCAATCTTTGAACCTGGTTGGGACCCGGGTGATGCGTCCTGCCCTTGTAACTTGGCTCTTTGGTTGGTGGCCAGTTCTTTCACTGGTTGTGACGGCAGCCGGCTGGCTCGAGATCGGCTGGCTTACCACTGCAAGGTGACTTGGGAGGAGGGAATTGATCTGGTGTTGGTGTACTGCCTTCAGGGCTAGCTTCTGCCAACTGAGGAGGCCTGGTTACCCTGGCGTTGCGCACGTGTACATCTTTAGAGCCGTGTACCGGAGTCACTGTAAGTGGAAGGTTACTGCCGGCTGAAGGGGTTACATGTAGTTCTCTCTGACTCCTTGGTCTCAGGTGCTCCCTAGTTCTCTGGTAGATTGTTCCTTGAATGTCCACTGCGTAAGTTCGAGGGCGCTCCATTGGTTGTGGCCTATTTAGCACAGTTCCCGGCTGACAGATATTCTTCAGGGTGTTCCAGACGAATACTGGTTCCTGGTTACTAAGGGGCCTCTTATCGCTGCCAGCCTTTCTGTCGTAGAATACTGCCTGCCTTTCCTGACGTCTATGGTTAGCTTTGTGGTGAAGGTCATTATCTGGGTGTTTGGACTTCAATGTGCTTCTTCTGTCTGGGAGTGCCGTTTGTGGTTTACGTCCAAACAGCAACTCGTGGGGTGATGGCATTCGGTCATCGAGAGGGGTCGTGCGGTACGTCCATAAGGCTTTGTATGGACATTCTTTCTCCTCTAGTGCTTTCATCAACAGCGACTTGCAGGTTCCAATTGCTCTCTCTGCCAGGCTGTTGGCTTGATGGTGGTATGGGGAACTACAACATAGCGTGATGCCGCTTTCTTTTCATTTTGATTGGAACCATTCACTGATGTATTGAGATCCGAAGTCAGCAACGATAGTGGCTGGTAGGCCATATTCTGCCGGGATGCTTGTGAAGTGGTTGCACATGGTGCGGCTGGTCATGTTGTTGAGGAGTCTTATCATAGGGAATCTTGAAAGTAATCGACGACCATTAAGTACTTCTCCCCGTTAAATTCAAAAATGTCTGTGTCGAGCTTCTCCCATGGCCGGGTAGGGAGATCTGGCTGCAAGATGGGTAGTTTGGGCTGAGCTGGCTGTTGTTTATTACATGGGTCGCAGGTCTTCACCATCTGCCTGATGTCAGTGGAGATGCCGGGCCAGAACACCGACTCTCTAGTTCGGAGGATACATTTGTTCTCTCCTTGGTGCCCTTGGTGGATTGCTTGAAGAACTTTGTTTCTCATGGCTGCTGGTATGACGATCCTGTTGCCTTTGAGCACTAGGCCATCCTCTACTGTGAGGTCACATCGAAAGTTCCAAAACTCCCATAGTTCCTGCGGGCATTGCTTTCTGTAAGGAGGCCAGCCATTGAAGATGGTATTCTTCAGTAGGTTCAGGGTAGGATCTAGTGCCGCAGAGGACTTCACTGCTGTTAGTTCAATAGGGGTAGATATGAAGTGGATATTACGCTGTGGTACAGAGTCTTCTGTCATATTCTTAGCGGTGGGTGCTGGTTTCCTGCGGCAAACTCGCGACAGGGCATCGGCGACTGGAATGGATCTTCCTTGCTTGTACTGCACATTGACGTCAAATCGTAGGCATCTAAGGAGTAGCCTCTGCAACCGGCTCGGAGACTCATTGATGTTCTTCTTGAAAATTTGTTCCAGAGGGGAGTGATCAGTTTCAACTATTATTCTCCGACCAAGCAGCTAGTACTCAAAGTTCTCTAGGCAATATGCGACTGCCAAGCACTCACGCTCAAGATTTGAATATCTTGACTCGGCGTCGGTGAGTGACCGGGACGCCATCGCAACAATGCGCTCATTTCCTTGAGGGTCTAACTGTCTCAGTCAGGCTACAATGCCTGTTTTGCTTGCGTCACACTGAAGAATTGTGGGTGTATCAGGTTCTGGGTCATAATAGGAAATAAGTTGGGATGTACAGAGTTCTTGCTTAATCCTATCGAGTGCCTGCTGGTGGTGAGGCTCCCAGCTAAAATGCACGTGCTTCTTGGTTAGTTCTCTTAGTGGTGATGTTAGGTCAGCCAGCTTTGTCGAGAAACGGTTCAGGTAAGTGACCATGCCCAGGATAGTCTGAAGCTCCCCTATGTTTGATGGGCTCTTTATATTGCGAACTGCCTCAAGTTTTTTCTTTCGCTGGTTGGATCCCAATCTCTGTCAGATTGTGTCTGTAGAAGTCGACTTGTGTTTGCTTGAATTGCAGATTTTCAGAGTTTAGGCTGACGTTGTGCTTGCGAGTGGCCTTGAGCATTTCACATAAGGCTTGATCGTGCTCTGCTGCGGTTGAGCCACATACGACGATGTCATCAGCAATTCCCATTACATTGGGAATGCCCCTGTAGACCTCATCGCGTTTGCGTTGGAAGATGACTTGGGAGAGTTTGACCCCGAAGGGTAATCGCTTAAAACGTTACCGTCCGAAGGGAGTGTTAAATGTGCACAACAGGCTTGACTCGTGGTCCAAGGCTACATGCCAATAACCTTTCTTCGTGTCGACGACGGAAAAGAATTTCTTGCCATGCAGCTGCGGCAGGAGCTCATCGATGGTGCGGGTGTAATAGTGTTCTCGGCGTATACTCTTATTGAGATCCTTAGGATCAAGGCAAAGTCTGATCTTTTTCTTGCCCTCGGGAGTTTCTTTGATGTTACACACAATTGAATTTACCCAGTCAGTTGGTTCGGTCACAGCTGTGATGACGTCATTGGCGATTATATTGTCAAGTTTCTCCTTGTATAAGGGTAGTATGTGTACTGGAACAGTGCGTGGTGGGTGGATAACTGGAACAGGGTGGTCAATTAGCTCAATGTGATACTTTTCTCCTGGGAAACAGCCTAGCTTGTCGAAGCAATCTTGGTACTCTTCCATGACAGTGAGTTTGGATAGCTGACCACATTGCGCCTCAGTTTCGGTCTTGGTTGGGGGAATGTTGTTAACTTCATCTATATTTGTTGATATTATTCCCAGGTCTTGGCACTGTCGGCACCACAGTATGGATGGGCATCCTGGGGCTTCCACAATGTTAAATCTTATATCGGCTGACTTGTCCTTAAAAGAGACCTTTAATGTGGCGACGCCAAGGTTTTCTATCTCCGAGCCTCCATATCCTGTAAGAACATTACTGCACGGGAGGATAGTGATCGGGAATGGGAAGTGTTGGAGTTCTGTGGTGGTGATTACACAGGCGTCCGCTCCTGTATGTACTTTCAGGCTCATGCTGTGGCGTTCGTTAATCTTGACCTTAGCGTTGATCTTGTCTGGGTGGCTGTCGAGGGCATTAAGTGAAATTTCTTGGGTTTGCTGGTCCTTAGTTAAAGTGAGAGTTCCAAGGAATACAGTAATGGGTTCTGTGTCGCTAGTTTCTTCTTCTGAGCTTTCTTCATAAGCGTACGTATAACCATCATCAAAGGGGTATTCATCCTCTAGGTGTATGTCCTGGCCCTGATACTCTGGGCTACTCACGACCTGATGATCCTTTTGGAGGCGTTGCTGCATGCACACTCTTGCGTAATGGCTGGTCTTGCCGCAGTGCTTGCATTTTGAATTTTTTATCGGGCGACTTGCTGATTTGTCATGGGCGTTTCCGCTTTTGAAGCACCCTTTTGATCTGAACTGGAATCGGCGAGGTTTTCTGCCAGTAGGATCTCTTTGGTTTTGGTCGCGGTAGGGCATTTGGTGTGTGAAGGTGTTTTTAATCGAACGTGTGGGTTCTCTTTCAACCCTTTGAAGATCTGATTTCTCTTCGCCTTTGCAAATTATTTTCATATGTGCTTTAGTACTTTCCTCAACTTTCGCCAAGTCGTAGACTTGTTTGAAGGTTAGCTTGTTGCCAAGTGCTATCGCGTCTTTGCGTACTTTATCGGACGCCACGCCAAATACAAGTGTATCTCGGGGGGTATTTTCTTTAGCGGTGGGATGGCATCCACCATCTTCTATTAATAATCGCGCTTCGGGTACGAATTCCTTAAGTGGTCTATCTCCCTGCTTTAGGCATCGCAGTTGGTATCTAGCGGGGATTTGATTACTTTGGGGCTTTGTATAGGCTTCGAGCGCCGCCATAACTGGATCGATTTTGAGGTTGTCGCCATCGCTTGCCCACGTGGTCGTGTTTTATATTTCGAGGCCTTTATCGCCAGTCCATAGCAGCAGCAATCTCACATTTTTTTCCTCTTCAACTTTGTCGAGTGGGCCTTCGAAAATAAGCTCGCATTTCTCTTGGAAGAGTTTGAAACGCTTGTGAATGTTCCCTGGAGTGGTCCAATCCATAGACGGTGGTTTGAATCGATCCGCCATGTTGCTTGTGAATCCTCGAAGTAATTGAATTTTATGTGCTCCCTTACTTTTGCTGGTAGGAACGTATGTTCTAATGCGTTAAATGCTTCGCCTGGAGGATCCAGTATCTTCGCAGGTTCTCACTTCTGACAACACGAAATAGATTGAACTCTTTCTCTTTTTAATCTACACCGAATATATCATACACAGATTACATGAAGCATGCTCGCCCATATATGGTGTGTCACGCTAGACGTACCATGACACTATGAGTCCTTTCGAAAAAACCATGGTTATCCCAAGAAATTATGGTCTACTCTCAGAGTTCTCATCGGAAAGAAAAACTCTACTGGTGTGACATTTCTTCTGGATGATGATTCTGAGCAGATACGGTACCCAGCCCTCGTTGCCGAGGCATTTAATCAGCACTTTACTGGTCTTGCGGAGAGACTTACTGATAAAAATATCAGCAATTTTGATCCATCGTCTGTGATAGCTTTTGTTGAAAAACACAAGAACTCTGATTCAAAGCTTGTCTTTCCTGACATCACCGTACGACAAACTCGACAGCTGATCGAAGCCATTCCATCTGGCAAAGCGACAGGGGTTGATGGTGTGAGTGCTCGTCTTCTAAAGATTGCTGCTCCCGCCATCGCACCATCGCTCACAAGGCTGATTAACACATGCATCTCCAGTGGCGTGTTTCCGACGGTGTGGAAGAAAGCGAAAGTTACTCCACTGCATAAAGAGGGTAGCACAAGAGAACTAAATAATTATAGACCCATCTCCGGTTCTTCCCGTGCTCTCCAAAATATTCGAGAGGCACTTACACAATTCGCTGTTTAAGTTTCTGTGCTCAAGCAACTTGCTGTATCACCTGCAGTCTGGCTTTAAGAATTTCTTTTCCACTGAAACCGCTCAACATGTTTGACAAAATGCTATGGAACTTGGATAGAGATTATGTCAATGGCTTGATACTTGCTGACTTTTAAAAAGCTTTTGATCTTGTTGATCATGGAATCATGGTTCAGAAATTGCATATATATGGCCTGGATGAAACCAGTCTTAAGCCTCTATGGTCATATCTCAGTGACAGAAAGCAACGCACAGTTATTGACAATGTGAATTCCTCTTCCCAGTCTCTCTCGCAAGTGTGCCACAGGGTCGGTCCTCGCACCACTGCTTGTCCTTATCTTCATTAATGATCTTACAGAGACGACGCCACCAAAGACTACTTTGGACATTTTCGCAGATGACACCACCCTCAGCGCCTCTGCCCCTCTCACAGATTTCACAGGCCTTTGTGCTGATCTACGTGAGAGCTCTAGAGAGTTGGTCAAATAACAAGCGTTTAAGCTGGATACTTGAAAAACCAAAGCTATGGTTATGTCGGACAGCAGACTATTACCAAAGATAGAAGATATGGGCACGGAGATGGAGATCAACACAAGTGAGGGTGTTGTGCTGGAACGAACCACCAGCCACAAGTTACTAGGTGTGCATATTGACCAGGAACTATCGTTTAACGACCATGTAGACTATGTGTGCAAAAAGCTTGCTCAGCGGATAGGAACCTTAAGATCCGTAAGACATTATCTTCCTTTTAATGAGCGTCTTACTTTTTATAACGCTATAATTAAACCAGTTATGATGTATCGTAGTCTAATCTTGGGGACGACCTGCACTAATAACCTACGAAGGGTATTTAAGTTGCAAAAAAGAGCCGCAAGAGTAATTATCGGAGTTAGAACCAAAGAGGAGAGGACAATTAACCTTTTTATGACGAAATTAATGCCAACAAGTTGTGTTTAGTATTTAAGTGCCTTAATGACCAATGCCCTAAGTATCTGTCCAATACGCTGACACGGGTTAGTGACATTTCTACGAGACAGTCGAGGCATGGAAGATTTACCCTGAGATGCCCGAAATACTCGCGTGAAACAGAGGGAGGAAGGACTTTTGCAGTCGCGGCAGTGAAAGAGTGGAACAAGTTCTCTATAAAATTAGGTCCAGTCAGAATATGAAGCTTTTTAAGAAAAATTATGTAAAATGTCTTAAGGCATCATACATATGACTTGACCATTTTTCCATTTTTATTTTAATATTTACTCACTAGTCATTTTGTTCATTAGATTTTATGCAAGTGAGGGCCACTAGTTTATCAGTTTTAACTGAAAGTTATCTTCTTCTTCTTCTTCTTCTTCTTCTTCTTCTTCTTCTTCCTCTTCACAGACACTGCATATAGACCTCTCTGTATGGTCAACAGAACTTGATCTTGAACTCCTTACATCTGGATCTACTTCCTACTCTTTAATCCACTTGACCACACAAGCAACGGATGCAAATTTCTCAGAACAAATTATAAATTAATATTTTATTATTCACCCCAGGCCACTCTCGGTCAAAACATTGATATATTCACAAATGTGCAATACAACACCAGAGCCACGTATGGCGGAGTCATGGCCAACGCAATTGCGTAAATGAAATAGAGGAATTGAAAGGCCACCTAAGGACACAAGACTCACAAAAAAAAGATTAATTAGAAGATGATTTTTACAACAAGGCCAAACATTTCTTGAAAGAAAAAACAGAGGAGCAACTCTGCCTTTCAGGAAACAAGGGTCAGTCTCAGCCGAAACGATTAACAAAATGGCACAACATATGATAACTCGAAGGAAATGGCTTACTGGAACTCTTCACAGGAAACAACAAGAAAGTAGTTGCAAAACGGGAACTGTTTCAAGTCTTGTCCCAAGCACACAGTCGAATTACGGAAAAGTGGCTTAAGAAATTATGCAGAAATCAGCCAGAAGGTTGTCAACACATCCATTCCATCCACAGAGAATGCCCAACAACCAATGGCAGCTCTAACATTCCTCTCTTTTGATAGAGATCGACTTGATGGTAAAATCCCACCCTTGTACCCCAACACTCTTGTGGGAAAAATAAGTGAGATAAAAAAACTATTATGCTCGAGTAGTGACCAAGTTTGGAGAAGTCCAATGACTTATTTCTCCCGCAACATTAAACCTGTGCAGTGCTACTAATCTTACTTTCGATTATTTCAAAGACATTTCCTTTACTTTCAGCTTGTAAACAGGCCATTTTGTCAAATGAGTAACACATTGACACATTTGACACATTTGCATTTAAACGAGCTATCGCTCATATGCGATATGTGTTTAAATAAAATTACTAACTTACTTACTTACTTCCTTTCAAGATAAATTCTAGTTTATTAATATTGCAACAGTACAAATAATACCATGGCAATGTAGTTAATTGAAAATCTGAGAGAAATATTTATAAATCTTGTATTATACAACATTGCCAAAGGAATGATTACAATATCACTGTTTTTTCATTATGAAAAGTACCCCTACTTGTGAAAGACAGAAAAGGGTTTACCTCTGACGAAGGGCTAACACTCGAAACGCCAGCTTTCAAATTTCTTTACAGAGATCAATTTACCATATCAACTCAGGTGACAAACCCTTTTCTTCATTTCACTTCCCCACTGACACAGCACCACAGCTTCTTTACAATATAGACCTCTTTATCCTGCACTGTGAAAGAATGCTTTACTTCCACCAACCATAAACCAATATTCTTAACCCAAAAACCAAAACAACGGTTGTTTTAGACTAAACAGTGCAAGTAAGTGACTACTCCAATCACTACAATGCGTGCCAATCCCTTACCTACAATGCAGTGTCTGATACTTGCAGACCGCAGATTAACCGTAACTAGCAGTAAAAGCTAACCAATTTCAAACGGGTGCTTAGACTTAATACAATACAATAATACAGCACATACTTAATTGACCACTCCCCATAGGGGCTTTTCAGGGCCAATGAAACAACGAAACGTCAGAACAGCACAACAGCAACAAGTGTTAAGAATCCCAACTGGCCGGAGGCAAACCAGTTGGCTATTTACAAGTGCAGCTGGGAAGTTGAACCAGGGACTACCAGGTTCAAATTCAACGAGTGGTCAGAGCGGGTCTTGAACCCGGTAACGCCGGATCTCAAGGCAAGCGCCCACACTGCTTTGTGAGCGCTATTTGAAATGGGTGCTTTACAAACTTAAACACTGTTTATCAGCGCTATCTGTAGGCAGTCTGCAGTTGTCATGCACCTCCAGAAATGTTAACTGTTTCAAATAAGTGCGTAAACCTAAATGAGAGCTTAACGCTAATCATTAAGCTGAGCATCTAACCCCAAACACTAAAAGTTATTGTTCACATGCATAAATAACTATTGTCTGTGATAACATCAGAGACAACAGCCCATCATAATAATCTTAAAATGATTTCTCTAGTCTATTTCATAGATACTCCATAAAATCATTACAGAAAGATATCCAAATATGTTAAAATGCGATGCAGTGTTCTAAAAAAATTAAACCAGTTTTAAAAATTTAAACGGGTTTGAAAAAAAAATAAACTTTTCAAACCAAAAACAAAATTAAACCACAACATATGGCCCTATCCACCCTATGAACTGGGGACTGAGTAATACAATATTGTGTTGGAAACTCGAATTGTGTGGTAAACCAAACTTTTATTTTAGAGCTGAGAAAAACTGTAAAGCGTTTGCTATAAGAATCAAAACTCGAGTTCTTCTAGTGAGAAAGAGTACAAAAAGATAAATTTCTTTGTTACTCTCTCATCTTAAAAAACTGTCAATCAAGGTCACCACATTTCCGTCAATTTGATTATGGTGATCAAAGTAGAAAAGCAAGGCCTTGAGCTTCCTGCCGTCAGGGCGAATCGAGCGCGGCTAATTAACAACACTTCTGAGCGTCCAAAAGATATATACCATTCCGCTAAAATTCTAATAAACATACCTGCACGAAAATTCCACATCTTAATGTTGGCGTTGGCCATATCCCATCTCCTACTCTGCAACAAAGTGCGTGGTATCTTCGGCGTATAAGTGATAGAGCTAACTCTGAACGTGAACTTGGATGGATCCCAACTCTGGTCTGTTATGAAACAGTTGATAATGGTGACTCCTAGGTCAATCAACTTTTGATGTGGGTAGCTTCCATCGGCTCGCTGACTATCTGAGAGAACGAAGAGAACTCTTTCATGCCTTTCAAATCGCGGATCAGAAAAAATATCCCATGAATGGCACATAGCTTGGATAAGTGGAGTCGGTCGATAAACGTAGGGTTCAATTGTCTTTAGTAAATCACCAACATGTTCAACAGTCACTTGACTGTTGATACTTGCTTTTAGTACCTCAAACGCACGTTGAACGCTGATAATTGCAGCTATGCTGACGGGCGTCCTTTGAGTTCTGGTTTCTGACAAGAGTAGT
The DNA here is from genome assembly GCF_036669935.1 of Montipora foliosa. Classification (NCBI taxonomy): domain Eukaryota; kingdom Metazoa; phylum Cnidaria; class Anthozoa; order Scleractinia; family Acroporidae; genus Montipora; species Montipora foliosa. The sequence goes on from NC_090879.1 coordinate 50,504,436, forward strand.
TTACCCTTGTTCATTGCTTCTCTGACTGAATTTTTGTGATGTATATTCTTAGCCGAGGCAAAAGCAGCGCCAGCAGCGACAGCAGCGACAGCAGCGACAGCAGCACCAGCAGCGGCAGCAGCGACAGCATCGACAGCAAGGACTGCAGCGACAGCGGCGACAACAGCGAGAACACTGGCAACAAAGAGGACCAGAACGAGGAGCCACAACTTCGACTTGTACCACAATCCTGCTTCACTGGGTAGACACTCACGAACAAAACTTTTAGCAAAGTCAGCTCTTCGTTTCAGATAGTAAAGTATAGCAGCTGCAGAAGTAGTATCAAGAACTTCTGTCACTGATTCCGTGTTTTGTACCCATTTACGAACTCTCCCTGCACCATTTTTTTCAAGAAAGTCCAAGACCTCATTGATAATTTCCTCTTTTTTTGTGGAGTTTACATTTTCGATGAAGGATTGTTCCTTATTTGCCTCATCAAGAGAGCTGCACAAATCAAAGACTTCAGGGTCAAAATGCCGACCAAAAGCCAACACAAACGTGTCCTTTGAAAATGGTAAAGTAGAATTTATCAGTTCATTTACCACTTGTAGAAGAAAACTTGCCCGACTTCCGCCTTCCGACTCCCACTTGCCACTTAAAGTGTTCCACTTGGGGTCGGACACATCCACCAAGATACCCATCAGGGATGGCATATTTCCTGTATGCATTAAAATTTAAATATATATATTCTCGATAATTAGTAGGAAATGCCATTTATTCATGACTATACAACGATAGTTACATGAAACACGTTTTGCCTGATGCACAATAGTGTCACCCTTGGAGTCAAATACTACCGTTTTGTTGCTTCAAATTCTAGTCTGCGTCAAAAAGCCTAGCAGTGGTTCTGTCCTCACTAACTTGAAACTACATCTGCCACGATATGCATCCATTGTATCTAAATACAGCGCTACATTGAGGCTAAGCAAAAGAAACGACACAAAGGAAATTAAACGATTGAGCCACTTTTATTAAGCAATTTTATACTGAATCTAGAAATCTCATTGGCCAATTCTTGGTGATTTATTCACTCACCGCATGTGCATGCGTCGAGTAAGTTCTCAGAAAGAAATGGCGTTGTAACTTTTCAATTCTTTCATTAATTTTCTGAACAAATGTATAAAATACCTTAGTTCGTTTACTCGAATTCGCACGAACATGAGCTTACAAGACAAAGGAAAATTGCTTCGTAGTTTTTCCACACATATTTAGCGGTGCACAATTTTGAAACTGATTTTAGCCTTTTCAGTATTGAAGAGCTTTACCCACATTCATCCAGGCATAACATCAAGCAGATGAGTGATTGCTACCGCAGTGAGTGAATCTGAAGCACGCAAACAAGGCCGCTCTCATTTTCTTTGAAAGGCAAGGGATTGTGGTCAAAAGCGCAAGAAATTGTGGTTATGCGCATCATATGTGGGTTGAGTATGTTAGATATCTTTTCTGCTCCGAGAGGTTTTTCTCCGAACTCTACTCAAAAAAACAACATTTGATTTGAAAAAAAAAAAACAACGTGGTTTGAAAAAAATAAATTAAATTAAACCACAACATAAACACTTAAATAAATACGTCTTATTCGATGGTTTAATACGCGAGGATATTTTGAGATTTGCACAAAAAGCCAGCCAAATGTCCTTTATTTGATTTGATAAAAGAAATGACGTCAGGTTTTGCATTGTGTTGAAAACAATTCTACCTCACCGTTACGTCATTCAGGGATCACGTGAGATTGCGCGACCTGCCAGGTCAGCTCAATGCGTTCTTGCTAGGTGAAGCAACCAGAGGTGTTGTTTCACCTCCCTGTCTATTTTCGAAATTGAGGAGAGCATTACGGCAACAAAAGCTATACCGTAAGAGCGAAGAAGACTTATCGGAAGCTTTTATTTAAGCGTGGTCGATATTGATGAAATCACCAAAGAACCACGAGCGGCGATACAGTGTGTACAGATTTAGAAGACATGGCGGGAGAACCTGAAGCCGTGTCCCTACAGCCAGAAATTGTCAGCAAAAAGGGGAAAATTCCCAGTCGTGAAGTAAATGAAACAAACTTAAAAGTCACCAGGCCTAAGAGCAGCAAAGTTACTGAAAAGCCTAAAGCCGAGCGAAAGCAAAAAGGCAGGCATGACCAGCAGGATACGGCGCGTACATGCTCCAGCGAGAAAGTGGACTGTATAAATGGCGCCAAAATTGTATCTGAGCCGACATCAGCAACTGGCCACTCACTGAAGTCTTCCTTACACGACACATTAGTAGCAACAATGAAAGCTGATTTCGATCAGCTTACGAATATTTTACTTGAAGAGAAAGCTCAAACGAGTAGGAATACGCCAGCAATCTCAGATAGCGACATGTCTGACTCTGAGGAGATAAAATCAAGCCAAGCAAAGCGCTCCCGTGTTAGCGGTGATGCTTTGAGCGACTCAGGTCCTGTGAGCGATGTTGAGGGAGATATTAACTCACTTATTC
>NC_090879.1:50516940-50519440 GCF_036669935.1 Montipora foliosa
TGAAAAACTCCCGTTAAGTCCGTATTTGCTCGGTTCTAAACCGGTCAAACCGGCACACTACATTGTCTTCCCGTCTCGTATTTTGTGCGTTCTCTTGACCAAATATGGTAAAATGGCTTAATAGTGGAATAAACTTGAAAACACAAACTTGAAACTACTCCTGCTCCGATATTCATTGTATTTATTTATAATAAATACGACTCTACATTGAGGCTAAGAAAAACAAACGGGAACAAATGGAGATGAAAGGCGCTTTTGTTATGCGAGTGAATTGAGACAAAAATCTAATTGGCCATTTCTTTGAGGTTATGTGAAATTTATTCACTCGGCGCATGCGTGGACTAAATGCTGAGAAAAAAAAACAGTTGATGTAACAACATCATTTCTTTACATTTTCTGAGATAATGTATAAAAGACCGTGGTTCCTTTATTCGTAATTTGTAGGAACATGAGCTTACAAGTTAAATTAAGGAAAATTTAAAATCTCAGTTTTTCAGCTCATGTTTAGCTGTGCAGGACTTTGAAAGTGATTTCAACTTTTTTTGAAAGAATTATCCCACAATCATCCAGACGAAACGGTTGAGTAATAATTGTCTTCCTTCGATCCTTGCTATGATTGTTAAGATAACTTTCCATCACCGGGGCTAACTCTCAGATGGATTAAATGGGAATGAAGATAGCGCTTAAAAGTATACTCTATATATTAAAAATTTCAGACCGTCTCGATATGCAGTGTATTCTAATACAGCTCGACATTCAGGTTAAGCAAAATAAGCGCGAACAAAGGGAATCAAATCAAGACTTTTATGATGGAAATTTTATGTGAATCGAAAGATCTCCGAGGCCATTCTTAGGGATTATGTCGTCGAGAAAATTCCTTTACCTACCGCTTGCGTGGCGTAAATTTTCGGAAAAAAAGGCCGTTGTAATATCTGCTGTCTGTGCAGACATATTTTCATTTACTCAGAAATACATGAAAGGCCTTCATGTTTTTTAATCGATTTCGAACGAACATGAGCTGACAAGTGAAACGAAACTTTCAGCCCAAGTTAAGGGAAAAGAGTTTTCTTGCCGAAGAGTCTTGTCGCACAATCGATCAGACGAAACAATTGACTGATAACTGTCTTTGACACGATAACTGAGACTTGCATGTTTAGCGTCGATTGTAGGAATTTCGCTGGACTAAACATTTTCCTAAAACAACTCAAGATCGGTTTGTTGGAAACTTTATTTGTTCAATGAAATCGGGACTTGTTTGTTTTCGCAACACACACGAATAAAATTTCTGAACAAAACTCACGGTATGAATTAGCTATCATTAAAAAGAAGACATAATGTTTCTTGGAGACATATTTTTAATATTCTCAGAAATTCGTCCTTTTTTGGAATAATTAAGTATCTAACGACATATAAGTCAAGTAAGATGTTCGCAGTTGCTTGAATTTAAAGCAAGGGATATTTAACATAAGTCAAGGAAGATAAATGTTCCGAAGTTTGCCTGCGAAAGATCGAGATCTTGGGGTTTGTTTACGAATAAATTAAATGATCCAGAACAGACCTTGCGCTTAAAGCAACAACTAAGTAAATTTTACCGGACTTGACATTTTCCTCGGACAGGACGGGATCTGTTTTACTGGAACTGCAACATCAGGTGTTCAATTAACTCCCTTCTTGGGTTTTACCCAGGAAAGACATTTCTGAGAACCTTGCAGGTCATGTGTTCCACTTATATATGACACTAAATGATTAAAGTACAGCTTAACCAATCCAAATGTTATTCTCAAAAGTCAAGACTAGGAAAAATGAACGTCTAAGTTCAAATCTTAAATGTTTGTGTAGAAACTTGAACACAATCTGCAAGTTTTCACTCGTGACGCAGAAAGTGGCGATGGAAATTTCTGGAAAACAAGGGGTGCGTTTCTTTAAGAAAATCCAAGATCGGATTTTTGATCCGAGATCATACGGATTCGTTACAACAAAAGAAACGAAGAATCCGAAAATAGATTTTTTTTGAGCTGATATGGTAAATACAGAAACTGAGGAGGGCTCGAAATATTCACGTTCTCACCATTTGAAAGGTAAGGATGTACTGAAACGCCTTCACCGCTGTCATTACTCCACTCATATTCCAATAAATGCGCCCAGTATTGTCCCGTTGATAGAAATAAAAGATACATAAACTCTTTAAGCATCTATAAAAATTATGAAAATACGAACAGGACGGATAATTTCGGCTCGATTTCACAAAAAACTCACCTTCGAATCCACCGTTCGCCATGACTCAGCTGGCAAAATGGCGAGAATATGACGGAATCCACAAGACGACCGCTTGCCAAACGTACTACTTTTTGTATCCCTGTCATAAAGAAACGGACGGATCGTGAATCCTAAGAATCTGGATTTAGATTTGATCTAATATATCCACTCCAAGGGTGGATTATTGAGATTCATAATCCATTTTTAAATTTTAATAGAGAAACGCAAAATCCATTTTTGGATT
>NC_090879.1:50531940-50536940 GCF_036669935.1 Montipora foliosa
AGCTCAAGGCAGATTTCAATCAAGCTAACAAAATCAAGTCACTTTCAACGAATTTCTCTCAAGGTCAAGACATAATTTTAAGCAAGCTCAACAAAATGAAGTCATCACGTTCAACAAATTTTCTTTCAAGGTCAAGAGACGTTTGAGTCAAGCTCAAGAATGACTTTAAGTCACTTTCAAAGAATGAATTATCTCAATTTCAGGCTTCGTTCCACTGCCGACACCAAATTAATTGACACGTTCTAACAACTTAAACCTTCAAGATCAAGCCGCGATCACCATAACGCTTTCTTGCATCAAACAACGTTGTCAACAAACTCCATACACTGTCAACAAACTCCGAACACTCTCAACAAAGGAGTTAACCCACAATGCAAGTTGTTTCAATATTTACCTCGTATACTATTCCGGAATTATTAACCCATAATGCATTTCGATATTTTCCCGCCAAAAATTTAACATGGATGCAAACACCTTAACATGGGAGCAATTCTTTGAAGAATTGCTCTATTTAATGAATGATTATGAAGCCTTTTACAAGTCAACAGATTATAGATTGCAAGAAAATATAGTTATTCGAATGGAGTCAGTCCTTCTTGCACTTCAACAGATCGTACCTTTGGTGATCGATGCAAGACTTGAATGTGCTTCGGTTGTACAAGAAATTTTTAACAACGTCCGTTTTTTTGTTTTTAGAATGGATAAGAAGAAGGGAAACTCAAACAGGCTCTCCTTGCACTAACCTGGCAATTTATTCATTAGAATTCCCAAATGTTGGGCGAAGTGGACGGCAGGGCAGGCCAAAGTTTGAAATCAACGAGGATGTTCTCATTGAATTGCGCTCATACGGTTTTACCTGGAAACAAATTGCAGACATGCTCCTGATATCAATGGTGGACTATAAGAAGACGTGTTGTTGAATATGGTCTACAGGAAACAACAGGATTTTCTGAATTGTCTGATGAACGAATAGACTTTTATGTCAAACAGTTTATTGAAGGGCACGGAAGTCTTGTGGGTTGTTCCAAAGCCCAAGGTTTCCTTAAGTCACTTGGCTTCAGACTACAGCGCCGCAGAGTAAGGGCAAGCATGTCTCGATTACATCCACGTAATTCTCGCGTCAGATGGGCTATTGTTGTTTCAAGACGAGCATATTCAGTCCAAGGGCCCAGCAGTCTGTGGCACATTGACGGCCATCATAGTCTCGTGAACTGGGGATTTGTGATACTCGGAGGAATAGACAGTTTCTCAAGGCTGATAGTGTACCTTAACTGCTCCACTAACAACAGAAAAGCCACTGTGACTCGCCTTTTTCGCTCTGCTCCTGAGCGCTATCACTGGCCTTCAAGAGTACGGAGTGATCATGGTGGAGAAAATGTTGGCGTTTGGCAGTTAATGGAAGACGTGCGTGGTCCAAATAGAGGAAGTTTCCTGGCTGGAACATCGGTGCATAATCAACGCATCGAGCGTCTCTGGCGGGATGTGTTTTGTACTGTGTGCCATATTTTTTATTACACATTTCAGGCCATGGAGGAATCCGCACAGCCTGAGCGAAACAACAGTCTGCACAAGTTTGTACTACACTAAATTTTTAGCCCCAGAATAAATAAGGCCCTCCAGTCATTATTCGCTGCATGGAATCACCATCCTATGATAACGGAACGCCAATGGTCTCCACTTCAAATGTGGACAAATGGGGTGCTTGACATAAGAAATCATCCACTCATAGGACTTTCTGATATAGCAGAATCCGGAGGGGATGTTGACGACCTTGAATGGTATGGTTTCTACCCCTTTGCACCGACGCCCTGTGATGATGGACTTTCCACGGTAATAGTCGAAGATGTGAATATTGACTTACCCACTTTTGCATCTTAACTTTGCTCAGGCAGAATATTGATCCTTTACAACATTCCGATAGCTTTGGGATTGATTTGTTTCAGGATGGTTTATTGCTATTAACACAATAACATGTCTAGGAGTGATAACCATGACATTGTCGTGAACGCCAACTTTTACTTTAATGGTAGTATCTAGAGTATACTAAAAGAGGATTACGGGAGAGAATAATTTTGATCCGGCAAAGAAGAATAGTGTTATGTATGCTACTCACAGCATAAATCATGTTTTCTGTTATTCATCGTTGTGTATACGTGAGTATTGAAGTATTAGTATAATTTTCAGCGGTGAATCTAAGAATTTAGTGTCATATTCACTGCGCTACCTAATCGAGACATGCCTGCCCTTACTCTGCGGCGCTGTAGTCTGAAGCCAAGTGACTTAAGGAAACCTTGGACTATGGAACAACCCACAAGACTCTTGTGCTCTTCAATAAACTGTTTGACATAAAAGTCTATTCGTTCATCAGACAATTCAGAAAATCCTGTTGTTTCCTGTAGCCCATATTCAACAACACGTCTTCTTGTAGTCCACCTTGATATCAGGAGCATGTCTGCAATTTGCTTCCAGGTGAAACCGTATGAGCGCAATTCAATGAGAACATCCTCGTTGATTTCAAACTTTGGTCTGCCCTGCCGTCCACTTCGCCCAACATTTGGGAATTCTAATGAATAAATTGCCAGGTTAGTGCAAGGAGAGCTTGTTTGAATTTTCGTTCTTGTCCCTTCTAAAAACAAAATACGGACGTTGTTAAAAATTTCTTCGATCACCAAAGGTACGATCTGTTGAGGCGCAAGAAGGGCTGACTCCATTCGAATAACTATATTTTCTTGCAATCTATAATCTGTTGACTTGTAAAAGGCTTCATAATCATTCATTAAATAAAGCAATTCTTCACAGAATTGCTCCCATGCTAAGGTGTTTGCATCCATCTTAAATTTTTGGCGGGAAAATATCGAAATGCATTATGGGTTAATAATTCCGGAATAGTATACGAGGTAAATATTGAAACAACTTGCATTGTGGGTTAACTCCTTTGTTGAGAGTGTTCGGAGTTTGTTGACAGTGTATGGAGTTTGTTGACAACATTGTTTGATGCAAGAAAGCGTTATGGTGATCGCGGCTTGATCTTGAAGGTTCAAGTTGTTAGAACGTGTCAATTAATTTGGTGTCGGCAGTGGAACGAAGCCTGAAATTGAGATAATTCATTCTTTGAAAGTGACTTAAAGTCATTCTTGAGCTTGACTCAAACGTCTCTTGACCTTGAAAGAAAATTTGTTGAACGTGATGACTTCATTTTGTCGAGCTTGCTTAAAATTATGTCTTGACCTTGGGAGAAATTCGTTGAAAGTGACTTGATTTTGTTAGCTTGATTGAAATCTGCCTTGAGCTTGATAGGAAACTTGTTGAATGTGAAGGCAATTTTCGTTCTTGAATTTTGCACCATTTGGCTTTCCATAGTCGACAGGTTGGTGGATAACCTAGCTTCAACATGGCAGGCGACCCGAGGCACGAAGTCCAGTATTCGGATTATTTTCTGGATCTGAATGGCCCAGCCAAAGGAAGATACATAGAAAAGGCTAATTTGTGTGGTTTTGACCCATATGCACAGAAGAAAAGCGGTTTTTCCGACAATTGCGACCTTTTACCGAACGTTCAGCATCCAGATATTGTGAACTATTTGGTTTTGCAAACTCCATGGGCTACAAAAACCCAAATGAAGGCTTACAAATCGATGGAGGCATATAATTTCTTTGTGTCAGGCTGGGTGATCACTATTAGTTGATACATGTGTTTGCAAGGGTTAGAACTAATTTTTGCATAATTGGACACAACCTAAGCAAAAGTATTTCAACCCCGAACCACAAGCAAGAAAGGCAACCAACCAATTATTGACCTATCTCAGAACCTTGCAGGTGATCATTTTGTTTGGCTTAGTGCACAAAATGGTTAAAAGAACATCTGAACCTGTGCAAATTTTACTCTTAAAAGTCAAGACTGGCAAAAAAGAATGTATAGGTTAAAACGTAATGTTGTCGTGGAAACTTGAACACACAATCTGCAAGTTTTTACTCGCGATGCTGAATGTGGCGTTGGAAATTTCTAGAAAACATGAAGTGTAGAACGCAAATGGGTAGCCAATATCGTTCCTTTCGTCTGCCTTATACGATCTCAAAGAGGCTATTGAAATAATCTTACCGTTTTGTTCCTTTCACCAGTACGCGTCAAAACTTGAAACTACTTCTACTTCGATGTGCAGTATATTTAAATACAGTTCTATATGGCGTCGGGCTAAGCAAAAGAGAGGTAGAAAAGCACTTTTGTTATAACATTTTTGTACTGAATCTAGACATCTCATTGGCTATTTGTTAGAGCTTATAACTGTGAAACATATTTACTCGCCACTTTCCTGGACTAGGTTCTCAGAAAAAAAAGGGCTTTGTAATTCATTTCTTTTACATGTAATTTTCTGAGAAAATGTATAACAGACCTTTCAGTTGTCCTTGTGTTCGTAATTCGTACGAACACGAGCTTACAAGTCAAAGGAAAATTGAAATCTTAGTTTTTCAGCTCATGTTTAGGCGTACAGGACTTTGAAATTGATTTAAGCTGGTTTCTTTCAGAATTTTATCTCACAATCATCCATACGAAACCGTTGACTGAGTTAGAACTGTCTGTCTTCCCCTTAGCTTTTATTAAGTAGATTACAGATGGCTAAGACAACGTTAACCGAGGTTGTTTGCGTAAAGGAAACACTGAAAGTGAAACATTTAGTAAGAGAATTTTGCTTGACTTGACATTTTCTGAGATTAGTAGGGGTCTTTTTCATGCGGAAAAGACAAGCGTTGACTGTTTAATTCAATCTATTTGCAATGCACCGGAAAATAGACAAATTTCTACTGACGACTCAAAGGTAATGCGTACTTGGAACATAAAAAGGTACAAGGACATAATCCACAAAAAGGGAGGGAACAAGTTAACTGGCAGTTCAATAAGAATGCCCAAGGCTGCGACGATCCAAAATTTTTTGATCAAAGTTGATGCTGCTCGCAAGAATTTAACCATTTCCATGATGCTGTCAGGCCGGTTAATAACTCTGG
>NC_090879.1:50541940-50544440 GCF_036669935.1 Montipora foliosa
CATTTGGATGAAGGGGCGTTTCCTTTTCCGTTTTATTCAGCGCCACATATTCCTGAAGTTCGAACTTCAGTCTTCTGTTTCTTCTTTCCCTTCAGGTGTATGATTACTGCAGACCGCAGACTGCAGAATGCCTACAAATAGCGCTAATAAGCCGTATTTAAGTCTCAGCATCCATTTCAAATAACCTGATAAGCACCCATTTTAGAACGGTTAGCTTTCAATAATTGTGATTTAGGGTTAGTCTGCAGTCCGCAGTCTGCAGTTTGCAAGTGTCCGACACTGATCTCCTTCAATGTCTGACTCATCCCCTTTTTCAAATTATTGACCAATCTCCTGCTCTGTATTTGATGTAGCTTGTGTGACTTGTCCACTCATTTGTGGCTTTGTGATTTCTTTTTTCTGAGAGATTCCGAAGACCACTTTATACGGCATTTTGGCAATTGTTCTGTGAATAGTTATGCTTTTTTTACAAGCGGTATCTCCAAGATGATGACACCCGTGTTTTGGTGACACGTTCTCTCACAGGGCCCCCAGAAACAGTGTGTCTGTTTGTATGTTCGAAAAATAAAGAAATATGTGTGAAATATTGAAGAGTCCTAATATCGTAAACTTACATCGAGAAATGACTATGTTAAAGCTCAAAATAAACGTAAACCTACCTCAGTTGTTGTGTATTGTCATTTCTGCGGCTGAAAATGGCGAGTTTAATGTGTAGTAACAGTCAACGGAAAACCCACCAAATCGTTCAAATGCGCCATTCTCAGCCGTAGAACTGACAATACCCAAGAACTGAAGTAGGTTTACGTTTATTTTGAGCTTTAACATAGTCATTTATCGATGTAAGTTTACGATATTAGGACTCTTCAATATTTCCCACACATTTCTTTCTTTTTCGAACATACAAACAGACACACTTTGTGGGCACCCAGTGGTTCCTTTCTTTAATTAAACTGCAAAGGGTATCTCTTGTTGTCCTATTTGCCCGAGCCACCATCCTTCTTTCACTGTGCAAACGTTTTGTTTGCGGCAAAAGTTCACTTTACTCTTAAATTGCTTTCTTGTTAGGTCATAGTTAAACCCTCGACCCAAATCGAACGATCCAGCAAGCAAGGCCTGATGTTTCCTTATATCTGAGAGAAAATAGCCACCAATAGAACAGTTACAGTTTATTTTTCAAGAATCAAGAGCCCAACTCTGGCAAACAATTTTTGCTTTTGTTGCACTGGAGATTTAGAGCATTTTCATTATTTTTCAGATAAATTTCATCATCATCATAGATCCTTATAGCCGCAAGAGTAATCCTCGGAGTTAGAACCGAAGAGGAGAGGACAATTAACCTTTTTACTGGGTTTGCCAGTATGGCAATCCCCGTCGTAAAGTGGGTGGCATTTGTTCGTTTATTTTTTATTTATTTTTTTTTTTTCCGTGTTGGTAAACGTCTTGCCTGTCACTCACCTGGTAAGTGGTGTCTTTGTGCATAGAGTCTTCTGCGCGTATTTTCGTAGGATCGAGAGGGTGGTCGAAATGCGTAGATTTCTCTGGTGGACACAGTAGAATCATTAACTTAAGCTGCAATGGCGTCGAAAGTCATGTAACGCAAATGGCGTTTTAGTGGATCCTTAAACAAAATATACCCTTATGGAGCTCAATAATGGAAAGTCACTTGGATAAAGTAGGCAGGCGGTGCAAAACAAACACCTGGAATCTTGAAAGCTGGTAACTTATGGGTTCAACAAAGACAGAGACACCTTAAGTGGATCAACAAAGACAGAGACACCTTAAGTGGATCTGTGATCAACTCTGCACAGTAATAATAATTGGAAATGTGACAGCCAAGAATTATTTGAAAGAAAGCTTGTCGTCTATTTTGTGCTTCATTATTCAAGGAAAGTTAAAGGTTCTTCGTGGCAACGGTTTGATCCTGAAATTTAGCTTGTTGCAATATTGCGCATATTTGACACGATTGAGTTTTTTCTCTTTACGCACGTAATGAAATAGGAAGGGGTTTTTGCCTCTAATAGCAAATGTGTTGTTTTTTTCAAAAAATTGTTCGGTGGAAAAGGTGACCTTTATGAATTCATCATGTTTTATAATATGCGAGCTTAACTGGATAGTTTCTATAGCAATAGTAAAGCATTTTCGTGTCAAAATGAGGTTAGCGTCTTTCTATTGTGCTGACGTAATTAAATATAAATATACATTCTGCCTCGTGAGTTTGTTATTCTCGTCAACCAGAAATGGCATCAAAAGTCATTGCAACGCAAATGGCGTTTTAGTCAACAAAATATGCTCTCATGGAGCTCAAGAAGGGAACGTCAATTGGATGAACAAGACAGGCGATGATGATCTGGAATCTTAAAGGCGACGAGTAATGGGCTTCGATAACAGTCTTTCGCCCGTCGAGCCGAAATCAAAGTGAGCTGTATTTTCAATATTATCACGAGTGTAGTGTTAATCAAATGGAAGATTATCTGGTAACTTATGGGTTCAACAAAGTCAA
>NC_090879.1:50549440-50551940 GCF_036669935.1 Montipora foliosa
CAACATGACTAAATCGCCAGTACAGAACTTCCAGCAGCGGACGTTATAAATGGCCGAGATTTCTTAGTCTCTTTCTGCCTCAGCTGTTCTCTGTACCAACATCATCCGCCGATGTCTCTTTTTTCTTTTTATTGTTAGTTTCTTGATCTTCATGTTAGTTACCTAGAGCTGGAGGTCACCGGCCGCGTTATTCACAACACTCTTAATTTGGAACCTTCGCTGATCGTGGCAGATGAATACCGTTTTTCACTTACCCATATTAATTTATTGAAACCAGTTTATCTGATGTCACGCTGCATACTAGATCCCGCAAAGATAGACATAACGCCCACGTAATTTCCATTCAAACAACCAATTTCAAGACATACTACCCCTATAGCTATGTCACCTGTTGAATTTATTTGCAATTGTAAACATTAAGCGATTTTCACCGGTACATTATCTGCGTTGTTTGAATGAGCAACTGGCTGCAGGAACATTTTCTTGTTTTGGCAAATTAAAACATAGGCGCTTGAGAGGCGCATGTGACTACTCCAGAGATATGCAAGGGGAAAAGAAGTAGAATATTCTCTCATGTGAATAGGGGTGGCTGAATTGTGGGAATTGATTCAACACAGCTTCCATATCGATAGTTTTTCGACCATGGAAAAATTTACGTGCGATAGATCATTTTCACTGTCACGCAACAAAAAAATAAATTCGAAACGTTCGATGAAAAAGGCCAATAACTTGGAATGCTGCGGGAAACAAATTTTTACACCACCTCCAATTTTCAGATCTGTGCGGTACATCGTTTCTGAGTTCTTTGTCGAAGCGTTGAAATCACACAACTTTTACTTGTGTAGGTGGATCAAAGTGGACTTTACTTTGCCTTGAAAGCGCTTACTTTTCGCTCATGTGATAAAATGTATGAAAACATCTCCTAATGTACTAATGCAGGGGCACCCAACGAGAATATAGTTCAAAACCACTTAAACATAGCATTGTTAAACGTATTTTAGTATTTAAACGGTAGATATAGGCATATCTTTATCCCCTGAAAATTTTTGATCTGTTCGGATTTCCTAGCTGAAAGTCTAGTGATCCGAAAATTATAGGGATCAAAACTTACCTTTTCGAAAATTTCAGCCAGAAAAAAGGCTCCCGAAAATTCTAGGTGACCTTTTTTGGGTCAAAATCTGTTTAAAATGGGCAATTATACCATTTTTTAAATGTTCGAAAATCCTAGGACAGGCAGGCAAGTAAGAATTTTACAACAAATGTTCCGAAAATTCTAGATCTCAAATCGTCTTCCGAACAGATATTTTCCGAAAACTGACGTTGGGTGCCCCTGCTAATGTACTAGTACTTGAAAGGCTCAAACTGCTTAGATTCATATGGATATATATATTTTTTTTCAATCAAAGACAGGGGAAGCCCGCCTAATGGCCATACATTCTCTTATAGAAAACCCTCGTTAATGCGGTCACTCGTTAATACGGCCAACGGCCACAATTTTAAATCCCAAACAGTAGAGTCCTCTATAATTTCATCCCGTTAACTCGGCCACTCGCGCCAAACGCCTGTGACATCTTAATTTCATTGACCTTCGTTACCGCTGTAATCGAACAGCCGATTTACTTTACAAAGTACTGTCAGCAACACTCCTCCCTGTTTTCATTACAAGCATGATCTTGACACTACTGGAAAATCCAGTAAGGCAAATCGCAAAGGGATTAAGTCTTTGTGGTTTCATCAAAAACACAATTGATACTTAAGTCTTTCGGTTAGGTAATTACGGCGGCTTCCGTTTTTTAGAAGCATAGCAAGCTGGGCCTGTTCTTGTTTTGATTTAAGGCTCAGAACGTACAGTACACTTAACAATTTTAAGCGTTTTACCTACCGTGCAAAGTTTCAAGTATTTTATACAATTACTGTACGTACATTCCTGTTGTTTATTAAAGAGGAAAGTTTTTCTGGAAGTGCAAATGCGATATTTGTCATTAAGGCCCTTTAGTCATGAATTTCACATTACCCCCCGGTAATACGGCCACTCCGTTAATACGGCCAATTTTTTTCGGCCCGTTGATGACCGTATTAACGGGGTTCCACTGTAGCTTGGTATCATGGTGTCACCATGATTACGTAAGGTGACAATTAGGAAATTTGAAATACTGTATTTTCGAAACGAAACTGACGAAAGACGTCATGGAACTGGAAACTTGGAAAAAGATTTATTTTTCGGGTATGTTCAACCTCCTATAGATGACAATTCAGAAGACCTTGCTAATTTGATGATCTCACTGTGAAACTATCTATAGTTTGACAATTACGTGCTACTGCAAAGCTTTGTTTATCTCGAAAACGGCGGCTTCATTAAACGCGTAAACGGGCTCAATTGGTCGGTTAGAAACAAACTACGAAAGCTACGTTAAGTAACTGTTGTAAGAATTAAAACCTCACCTCAGAACCGTATTCTTCACAGATCATCATCTGCGAACACTGGGCACCCGAACATTTC
>NC_090879.1:50561940-50564440 GCF_036669935.1 Montipora foliosa
CCTTAAGGTTGGCGCGAATGGAAGGTTCGTCGCTCGTTCGCAATTTGTCATAGCACTCCTTGAGCTCTATTTCCGTCGTCCGGAGCCAAGCGTATATTGGGCTGGCAGGGGCGCCATTTATTGTAGTCAACGCGACCCAGTATGAGATTGCGGGGCACAGTGATTTGTTTATACTTGTCAAGTTCCCTTCGAGCCACTGTTGCGTCATGGAACTTGGTATGTCATCGCCAGAACTACGCTCATCGTCTGTTTCTTCGTTGATGCTACAGTGTTTCTTCTCTTGGCTCGAAATGGCGCTAAGGAAAAACGCTGCGTTGTGGATACCTGAAACACAGCACAGTTAAATGCGTTCAATTTCATTTTTGATACTTAAAATGTTCTTCGGAAACAAAGGTATTCCAATAAATACTGACCTGAAATAGCATTGTCGAATGAATCACGTTTGCTGCAAATAGAAGTCCACGCCCTGCCCAAATCTTTATCTTTTACTTTAAAAATACATTTTGCGCTTATGATGCTGCACCTTCCGCTAATAACTGGTAAGAGATAACACAGTGCAGCGCTCTTTATCCCTTCACTATTTAGCTGTCGGCACGGTTGTCTTGTGCGCTGCATTTTCTCCTGTAGCACAGATGTTGTAAAATGGTTGCGTCTCTTATATAGTGGATCAAAGCAGTGAAATGTTGACGAATAAATTTGAAAGCGCTGCCCGTGATAATAATGATCAACGATGCATGAGAGTTTACTATTTCTTTGTCATGTGTTCACTTGCAACTTGTCGTCAAATAGGTGTCACACATCATGTAACTATCGAATGGGTGTGAAAAAGGACGTTTCTATTTTTGTACGTTTGACTACCAATCCCGCACAATGATGGTGTTTCCCACGGGAAACCCAAAGAAATAACAGATCAAGTCATGAAACACAACATGGATACGATCACTTGGCTTGTTTACTCAGTCGAGCCACTCCTGTTGACCCAGCATGGCTTTTGCGATTTAACACTTTTCCGAGATAAACTTGCCATCTAATCAAGGAAATCCAAAGCACAAACATCGCAATCAAGGCTGTTATCCTAAACGGGTAATAGCTCTCTTTGTTGACAATAATTCAGAGAAACAACCGGGAAACCTGACACATTTTGTGCAGTGATTTAGGACTAAATTTTAACAGGAATGCATTTAGGATGTTCCTTATGGCAATCCTTCCTCCTTTGTTCACGTCACTGAGATCAGGCTCAGTGACACATGCTTGTAATCTTAGCAACGTGTTACTGGATATTGAAAAGTTGTCAGATCTCTGGCAACGAACACGACATCGATGCAAAAGAGCTAAATTTCTGTCATCAATTAAAATGAGTTACACTATTCGTCCTAACAAGCAACTAACAAGTAACTGTGTCCGCAAAAACCGTCCTTTTCTGCGTATGTTGAAAAATTGTTTGAATAAAATCTAGTGTATTTCTGCTTCACTGCTGCAAAAATTGGGTTTACCTCGATGTAAAAACCTGTGAAACCCTTTCTTTGTTTCGTTAGCTCGTGGTAGGGTTAGATTATTGTTTGATGTTTTTTTGCTCTTTTGTTTTCCTTTGTGTTACATCATCTGTGAGTTTCACAGGTTTTTACACCGAGGATGAGCCCAAAAATTAAGCTAAACGAGTGAAGCACCACGTGTCCGGGAGATCTGGAAAATCCGCGTTTTCCGTGCATGCCGAAAGCTGTTTGACTAAAATCGTAACATGAAGGCTTGACTGCTTATAAAACTCAAGCCGAACCAGGAAAGAAACTTGTGCCCGGGAAATCCGGAAAATCTGCGTTTTCTGTACATGCCAAAAAGTCATTGAACTGAATTCAATGTTATTAAGGAATGACCGCTGATAATACTCAAGCCGAACCAGGGAAAAGCCTTTTGTCCGGGAAATCCGGAAAATCTTCGTTTTCCGGGCATGCCGAAAAGTTCTTAGAATGAAATCAAATAATAATAACAATAATAATAATAACAATAATAATAATAATAATAAATGATAATAATAATAATAATGAATGAAATCAAAGGCATTAAGGAATGACCGCTGATAAAACTCAAGCCGAACCAGGGAAAAGCCTTGTTTCCGGGAAATCCGGAAAATCTTCGTTTTCCGGGCATGCCGAAAAGTTCTTAGAATGAAATCAAATAATAATAATAATAATAATAATAATAATAATAATAATAATAATAATAATGAATGAATGAAATCAATGTTATTAAGGTACATCCGCTGATAAAACTCAAGCTTAACCAGAGAAGAGCCTTGTGTCCGGGAAATCCGGAAAATCCTCCTTTTCCGTGCATGCCAAAAAGTCATTGGACTGAAATCAATGTTATTAAGGCTTAAGGAACGACCGCTGATAAAACTCAAGCTGAACCAGAGAAGAGCCTTGTGTCCGAAAAATCTCGAAAATCCGCCTTTTCCGTGCATGCCAAAACGTTATTCACACCACAGGTGATTACGGAAAATACG
>NC_090879.1:50575462-50612962 GCF_036669935.1 Montipora foliosa
CTCGTGGCCACTCCTCCGCGGAGTTCCTAAAATCAGAGTACAGCACTGTTTGCTGCTCTTTTTCTTGTCCCAGGAGTTATAAACTGTCTTTGCTATTTATATTTCGCTATTTTTCATGTGTCATATCCCTTGTAACACGTTGAAATGGAATTATATATGGTTAATTTAACAATGGACTGCTAAAAGTCACGCAATGTTCCGAAAGTATAACTTTATTTAAAGGTATTTCAAATCCAAAACACTGCACAAATCGTCTTGAAATTGTCATTATTTAGTACGATGTCCTTCCTCTCAATAATAAGCGTTTGTGGCGTGAACTTAACTTCGCTGCGCGTTCGACATCCTTTTGGCCGTTGTAAATGACGTTCTCGGTAGTGATTACTTGCGTTAAAATTTCTCTTTTTTTAGAATGCGGTACATCGAAGCCCTAATATCACTTCGCCGGACAATATCATGTCACTTTCCGCCCTTCGCACATAGATGGCAAGCGTATACATCCCTTTATTGCAGGCGTCGTATACATGCCCTGAATCTCGTTAGAAATGTCATGGGTGTAAAACCATGTTCGTCGACACTGATGGGTCGTGCAATCATACCAGTGACTGCTACATCACCGTAAAAAGAAAAGGTGATTTAATATATGTTCTGATTCCTATATGACATGACAACGCATAAACGCCTATTGGTAAGCGGGAGGTGGGGTTCTGGTCGATATATTAATGCCGGAATCGACGCTTATCAGACTCGTCATTACCCTTACTACAAAGTTTTTTTTCATACAGACAATCGGGCGTCAAAATTGTTTTGAGACACTCTTAATCCTTTAGAGGTCGATTTCAAGCGCGGCGGCGCAAATGGACCCCTCCCCCGCACCCCCGGGACAGGGGGATGTTGTGTTTTTGTCTGTTTTGCTACGAGGCGGCTTGTCTACCAGGGGGTGGTACAACATTGAGTTAGTTTGGGTGAGGAGGGGTATCCCGCGCGGCAACTTAACTTCTGGACAAGTTTTCCGGTGGTTGCAAAAAATGAATGTGGCGTGGCCAGTGTGCTCTTGTGTGGCAGATCGGGGTTGTCGCAACTAATGTTGTCGCCGATGGGTGTGGTCTTTTTTCCATAAACTTCCTTTATACCCTTTATACGTGCACCTAATAGTCCAGTCTGTCCATCAATATGACCACCCCCCCCCCCCCACATGAGTGAAAGACTTTTTACAGGTCTAAAAAATTGCGGATAGTTTATTATTCTCGTTTTCGAGCGTGTAAATCAGGGGTGGCTGTGGGTGGTGTCTGGCCAATTGTGCGAAGGCGGAGGGAGATTGGTACGTAAGGTGCAGGGATGGACCTGTGCTGTTTTGCCTTCGTTAATACGGGCTATTTTTCAGTAGCGTTAAAGTATGGATTGTGTTAAATGGTAATGCCTCTACCTCCAATTCATCAGAAAGAGTCGGCGGGATTTTGTTGGTGTGGGTCGAATTGGTGGCGGCGCTCGGAGGTGTCTGGATGCGAAACAGACATGGTGGCTGTGGGATGTGCAGTTGAGGCCGGGGTAACACATTTACTTTCCACGCTCAAATTGCTAGGTCGTTGCAAAAAGCCTTTCCACCGGGGGGGGTGGTCGGGGCAGAGGCTGGTGTGGCAGAGGTCGGGGTGGGGTGTGGAATCAATCGCTGGTGGGAAATGAAGTGTTGTTGGGAGTAAGAAAACAATGTTTTCTGCATGTACCACGAGTAACCACGAGTAAAGCCACGCTGTAACCCACAAGATGGGCGGGGGTATAAAAGAGGCTCGGGGAAATAGGTAATAATATCTACTTGTTAGATTATGGTTACGTGAGCGTGGTTACTCGTGGCCCACTCCTCCGCGGAGTTCCTAAAATCAGAGTACAGCACTGGTTTGGGGTTTGCTGCTGCATTTTTGTCCGCATTAGGAGTATATTGAAGGACTGGGGGGGGGTGTCTTTGGGCTCTATTTATATTTCGCTCTTGTTCATGGTGGGTCGGGGTGATGCGCCTGGGATTAACAAGGGTTGAAATGGAGATTATGTAGGGTGAATTTCAAAAGGGAATGCTAAACGGGTCCGGCACGCCATGTTCCGAAAGTATCACTTTATTTCAAGGTAGTGGGGGCTGTCAAATCTGCGAAGACAACACTGTGCACAAATCGTCTTGAAATTGTCATTATTTAGGAGGGGTACGATGGTCCCTGTCCTCCTCAATAATAAGCGTGTTGTGTGCGTGAAAGGGGCTTAAACGTTCGCTGCCGCGTGTCGACATCCACATTTTGGCCGTTGGTGACGTTCTCGTTACTGATTACTACCGGGCACTCTATCAGAAGGTAAGTGATTACTGGTGGGCGGTGGTAAAAGGTCGAACGGCCGTGAGATAATCACTTCCCCTGACCAATATCATTCACTGTCCGCCGTGGCCCTTCGCAAATAGATGGCAGTGCGTAGTAGGCAGTCTCGTGTGTCGGTGGCAAGCGTATACATGCCCTTGATCTCGTTAGAAATGTTCTGTGTGAAAACCATGTTCGAACACTGAAATGTCTAGGCAATCATACCAGTGACTGCTACATCACCGTGGGAAAGGGAAGGAAAAGCAGGTGATTGTGCGTATATGGGGTGGGGGGGTCTGATAATAACGCTATATGACATGACAACGGGGTGCATAAACGTCTATTTAAATGTGTATATTTCATATATTAATGCAAAAAGACGCGGCTGATCAGAAGTCCGTGCATTACACTTCTAACAAAGTTTTTTTCATACAGACAATCGGCGTCAAAAGTGTTTGAGACAGTCTTAGCCTTTAGAGTCTATGGGTGCAAGCTCGGCGCGTGCGCAAATGGACCCCTCCCCCGCACCAACCCCCGGGGACAATGTTGTGTTTTTCTGTTTTCGGTAACGATCGCTTGTCGACAGCGGTACCACATGGGATTAGTGTGTTGGGTGACGGGGGAGGGGGAGTATGCCCCGGAAACGTACTTTCTGGACAAGTTTTCTTTGCAAACAATGAATGTGTCGTTGCCAGTGGGTGGCTCTGTGGTTGGCAAGGTGGGTTCTGGGTGCAGACTAATTTTTGAGGGCGCCGATTGTCCCGTGTTTCGAGGAAACTTTCCTTTAATACCCGGTGAGGTATCTGCGGGCACCTATAGTCCCTTCTGGGCCATCAATAGGGGCACCACATGAGTGTAAGTGAGGCTTTTTACAGGTCTAAAAAATTGCGGATAGTTTATGAGGGGATTCGTCGTGTTTTCGCGTGCGGATGAAAAATGCGTTGTCCTGTGCTAAGCGAAGATTGTGCCTGGGTAAGGGGTGCAAAGGTGAGGGGGGCTGGGTTCTAGTATTGGTTTGCCTTCGTTTAATTACGCTCTTTTGAGCTGCATTCAGCGTTAAAGTATGGAGTTTGTGTAAAGTGGGTGTGTCTCTGGTGGGGGCCCGGGGGCAAGGAGCCGAGTGCGCCAGAAGATGTGCATTCGGGGGAGTGTTTGTGTCGAGGGGGTGTCGGGCAGTATGAATGCGTGAAACAGACGGGGGGTGCTGTTGTGCGTGGCCTGGGAACCGATTTACTTTCCACGCTCAAATTGCTATGTCGTTGCAAACAGACTTTCCCGACCTTGTCGCAGATGGCTTGGCAGAGGTCTGTTGTTTTGGTGTGATAAGGAATGTTTTTGGGAGTAAAGAAACGTATGTTTTCTCATTTACCACGGGAGTAACCACGAGTAACCACGAGTAACCACAAGATTATTATAAAAAGATAATGTACTTATTCTAACTTGTTAATTATGGTTACTCGTGGTTAGATCGTGGCCACTCCACAATGGCCGCGGAAGTATCCTAAAATCAGAGTACAGCGACTGTTGGCTGCTCTTTTTTGTCCCATGAGTTATAAACCTGTCTTGTCTATTTATATTTCGCTCTTTTTCATTGTGTTCATATCCCTTGTAACAAGTTGAAACGTTGCAGTGTATGTATGGTGAATTTCAAAAATGGAATGCGAAACGTCACGGCTCAATGTTGAACCGATAGACTAAAAAGAAATCAACGTTAGGTATTGGTGCGGAAGGTATGTGCCCATCCAAAACCCTGTGTGTGAGCACAAGGGGGATCGTCTTCAAGGGATTGTCATTATTTAGGACGATGTCCGTGTCCGTCTCAGATCCTAAGTGGCGTTTTGTGGCGTGAACTTACCTTCAGAGCTGCGCGTTCGACATCCACATTTTGGGCCGGGGAGGGGTGGAGGTAAATGACGTTCGTGTAGTTGTAGAGTTAGGCTGGGTGGCGTTAAAATTTCTCTTTTTTTAGAATGCGGTACATCGAAGCCCGTGAGAGATGCACGGTGTGCCCCGGACAATAGGTGGCGAGTGCACTGTTCTCCAGGGTGGGCCCTTCGCGAAATAGATGGCACGCGTATACATGCCCTTATGGCAAGCGAGGTAGTAGCATGGCCCGGGCTCGTTAGAAATGTTCTGTGTGAAAACCATGTTCCGCCCTGAAATGTCTTCAATCATAACCAGTGACTGCTACAAATCACCGTAAAGAAGTCTAAAAAAAGGGGATTTAATATGCATGTTCCTGAGAGTCCTATGCTGGACATGACAACGGGCCTAAACGCTATTGAAATTGGTAAGTATTTCATATATTATAGGCAAAAAAACGCTTATGCATCGAAGTCGTCAGTACACTTCATACACAGTTTGTGTTACATACAGAGGCTCGGCGATCAAAATTGTTGACACGGGAGGGCACTCTTATCCTTTATAGGTCGGGATTTCAAGCATCGGGGGCGGCAAAGAATATAATAGACCCCTCCCGACACCCGGCGGGGCGGACAATGTTGATAGGTTTATTCTGTTTTCGACGAGCGTGTGTCGACAGCGGTATAGCAACGTTGCGTAGGGGGGGGGAGGTAGTGGGTATCCCGGAAACGGTACTGTTCTGGCCAAGTTTTCTTTGCAAACAATGAATGTGTCGTTGCCAGTGTGCGAGTTTTGCAATTGTGGTCGTGGCAACTCATGTTTTGTCGCCGATTGTCTTTTTCGCAGAAAACTTCCTTTATACCCTTTATACGGGCACCTATAGTCCAGTCGGTCCATCAATATGACCACATGAGTGAAAGACTTTTAACAGGTCTAAAATCCATTGCGGATAGTTGTTATTCTCGTTTGCGAGCGTGTGAAAAATGCGGTTGTCCTGTGCGAAGCGAAGATTGTGACGTAAGTGCAAAGGACCTGTTCTTTTTTGCCTTCTTTAATACGCTATTTGTCAGTAGCGTTAAAGTATGGATTTGTTAAAGGTTATGCCTCTAACTCCAATTCATCAGAAGAAGCCGATTTTGTTGGTCGAAGTGGTGTCGCAGATGAATGCGAAAACAGATTCATGGTGGGCGGTTACAGAGGGGAACACATTGACTTTGCCACGATCCACATTGCCTCCTATGTCGTTGACCACCATGATTACAGACGTTCCACCTTGTGAGCAGATGCTTTGCAGGAGATGGTTTTGGTGAGGAAATGATGAAGTTTTTGGGAGTAAAGAAACAATATTTTCTCATTTACCACGAGGACGTAACCACGAGTAACCACGAGTAACCACAAGATTATTATAACAAAAGATAATGTAAGTATTCTACTTGTTAATTATGGTTACTCGTGGTTACTCGTGGCAACTCCTCCGCGGAGTTCCTAAAATCAGAGAGTCAGCAGCTGTTTGCTAGCTCTTTTTCTGTCACAGGCGGTATAAACTGTCTTTGCTACGTGCAATATTTCGACCTCTTTTTCATGGGTCATATACCTTGTAACACGGTGGAAATGGAATTATGTATGGTGACTTTTCAAAAGGGAATGCTAAACGTCACGCAATGTTCTACGAAAGTATCACTTTATTTCAAGGTAATGTCAAATCCAAAACAATGCACAAAATCGTCTTGCAAAATTGTCAACTTAGTTTAGTTACGATGTCCTTCCTCTCAATAAATAAGCAGTTTTGCTGGCTGGTGAAACTTTAACTTCGCCTGCGCGTTCGCACATACCACATTTTGGCCGTTGTAAATGGACGTTATCGGTAGTGATGATTACCTATGCGTTAAAATTTCTCTTTTTTTAGGAATTGCAGGTACATCGAAGCCCGGTGAGATATCAACTTGCCCCTGAAACAATTATCATTCACTTTTCCCCGCCCTTCGCAAATAGATGGCAAGCTAAAGCGTCATACATGCCCTTATGGCAAGCGTATACATTAGCCCTGATCTACGTTTAGAAAGGCTTCTGTGTGAAAACCATGTTCGACACTGAAATGTCTGCAATCATACCAGTGAACCTGCTACATCACCGTAATAACAAAAAGGTGATTTAATATATGTTCTGATTCCTATATGACATGACAAACGCATAACACGCTATTGAAATGTGTATATTTTCAGATATTAATGCAAAAAAACGCTTATCAGAAGTCGTCATTACACTTCATACAAAGTTTTTTCATACAGACAATCGGCGTCCAAAATTGTGTGAGACACTCTAAATCCTTTAGAGTTCGATTTCAAGCTCGGCCGGCCCGCGCAAAATGGACCCCTCCAGCACGCACCCCCGGAACAAATGTTGTGTTTTTCTGTTTTATACGAGCCTTGTTTTATCGACCACAAGCGGTTTACAACATTGATTAGGGTGGGGGAGGGAGGGGTATCCCGGAACGTACTTTCTGGACAAGTTTGTCTTTGTAAAACAATGAATGTGTCGTTGCCCCAGTGTGACTCTGTTGGCAAGTGTCTCCAAACTAATTTTGCTCGCCGATTGTTCTTTTTCAGAAAAACTTCGACTTTATACCCTTTTATACGGGCACCTATCTAGTCCAGTCTTGTCAATCAATATGACCACATGAGTGAAAGACTTTTTACAGGTCCTAAAAAAATTGCGGATAGTTTATTATTCTCGTTTTCGAGCGTGAAAAATGCGTTTGTCCTGTTGCGAAAGCGAAGAGAAGCATTGTGACGTACGCTGCAAAGGACCTGTTCTTTTTTGCCTTCTTTAAATACGCTATTTGTCAGTAGCCGTTAAAACGTATGGGATTTGTTATAAGAGTTAGGCCTCTAACTCCAATTCATCAGAAGAAGCCGATTTTGGTGGTCGAAGTGGTGTCGCAGATGAATGCGAAACAGACATGGTGGCTGTTACAGCCGGGGAACAAATTTACTTTCCGCTCAAATTGCTATGGTCGTTGCAAAAAGACTTTCCACCTTGTCGCAGATGCTTTGCAGAGCTGGTTTTGGTGGGAAATGAATGTTTTTGGGAGTAAAGAAACAATATTTTCTCATTTACCACGAGTAACCACGAGTAACCACGAGTAACCACAAGATTATTATAAAACGATAATGTAATTATTCTACTTGTTAATTATGGTTACTCGTGGTTACTCGTGGCCACTCCTCCGCGGAGTTCCTAAAATCAGAGTACAGCACTGTTTGCTGCTCTTTTATGTCCCAGGAGTTATAAACTGTCTTTGCTATTTATATTTCGCTCTTTTTCATGGGTCATATCCCTTGTAACAAGTTGAAATGGAATTATGTATGGTGAATTTCAAAAGGGACTGCTAAACGTCACGCAATGTTCCGAAAGTATCACTTTATTTCAAGGTATGTCAAATCCAAAACACGCACAAATCGTCTTGAAATTGTCATTATTAGTACGATGTCCTTCCTCTCAATAATAAGCGTTTGTGGCGTGAACTTAACTTCGCTGCGCGTTCGACATCCACATTTTGGCAGTTGTAAATGACGTTCTCGGTAGTGATTACTTGCGTTAAAATTTCTTTTATTATAGAATGCGGTACATCGAAGCCCGTGAGATATCACTTCCCCTGACAATATCATTCACTTTCCGCCCTTCGCAAATAGATGGCAAGCGTATACATGCCCTTATGGCAAGCGTATACATGCCCTGATCTCGTTAGAAATGTTCTGTGTGAAAACCATGTTCGACACTGAAATGTCTGCAATCATACCAGTGACTGCTACATCACCGTAATAAAGAAAAAGGTGATTTAATATATGTTCTGATTCCTATATGACATGACAACGCATAAACGCTATTGAAATGTGTATATTTCATATATTAATGCAAAAAAAAACGCTTATCAGAAGTCGTCATTACACTTCATACAAAGTTTTTTCATACAGACAATCGGCGTCAAAATTGTTGAGACACTCTTATCCTTTAGAGTCGATTTCAAGCTCGGCGGCGCAAATGGACCCCTCCCCCGCACCCCCGGGACAATGTTGTGTTTTTCTGTTTTCTACGAGCCTTGTCGACAGCGGTACAACATTGATTAGGGTGGGGGAGGGAGGGGTATCCCGGAAACGTACTTTCTGGACAAGTTTTCTTTGCAAACATGAATGTGTCGTTGCCAGTGTGCTCTGTTGGCAAGTGTCTCAACTAATTTTGTCGCCGATTGTCTTTTTCAGAAAACTTCCTTTATATCCTTTATACGGGCACCTATAGTCCAGTCTGTCCATCAATATGACCACATGAGTGAAAGACTTTTTACAGGTCTAAAAAATTGCGGATAGTTTATTATTCTCGTTTTCGAGCGTGAAAAATGCGTTGTCCTGTGCGAAGCGAAGATTGTGACGTTAAGTGCAAAGGACCTGTTCTTTTTTGCCTTCTTTAATACGCTATTTGTCAGTAGCGTTAAAGTATGGATTTGTTAAAGGGTTATGCCTCTAACTCCAATTCATCAGAAGAAGCCGATTTTGTTGGTCGAAGTGGTGTCGCAGATGAATGCGAAACAGACATGGTGGCTGTTACAGCCGGGGAACACATTTACTTTCCACGCTCAAATTGCTATGTCGTTGCAAAAAGACTTTCCACCTTGTCGCAGATGCTTTGCAGAGCTGGTTTTGGTGGGAAATGAATGTTTTTGGGAGTAAAGAAACAATATTTTCTCATTTACCACGAGTAACCACGAGTAACCACGAGTAACCACAAGATTATTATAAAAAGATAATGTAATTATTCTACTTGTTAATTATGGTTACTCGTGGTTACTCGTGGCCACTCCTCCGCGGAGTTCCTAAAATCAGAGTACAGCACTGTTTGCTGCTCTTTTTTGTCCCAGGAGTTATAAACTGTCTTTGCTATTTATATTTCGCTCTTTTTCATGGGTCATATCCCTTGTAACAAGTTGAAATGGACTTATGTATGGTGAATTTCAAAAGGGAATGCTAAAACGTCACGCAATGTTCCGAAAGTATCACTTTATTTCAAGGTATGTCAAATCCAAAACACTGCACAAATCGTCTTGAAATTGTCATTATTTAGTACGATGTCCTTCCTCTCAATAATAAGCGTTTGTGGCGTGAACTTAACTTCGCTGCGCGTTCGACATCCACATTTTGGCCGTTGTAAATGACGTCTCGGTAGTGATTACTTGCGTTAAAATTTCTCTTTTTTTAGAATGCGGTACATCGAAGCCCGTGAGATATCACTTCCCCTGACAATATCATTCACTTTCCGCCCTTCGCAAATAGATGGCAAGCGTATACATGCCCTTATGGCAAGCGTATACATGCCCTGATCTCGTTAGAAATGTTCTGTGTGAAAACCATGTTCGACACTGAAATGTCTGCAATCATACCAGTGACTGCTACATCACCGTAATAAAGAAAAAGGTGATTTAATATATGTTCTGATTCCTATATGACATGACAACGCATAAACGCTATTGAAATGTGTATATTTCATATATTAATGCAAAAAAACGCTTATCAGAAGTCGTCATTACACTTCATACAAAGTTTTTTCATACAGACAATCGGCGTCAAAATTGTTGAGACACTCTTAATCCTTTAGAGTCGATTTCAAGCTCGGCGGCGCAAATGGACCCCTCCCCCGCACCCCCGGGACAATGTTGTGTTTTTCTGTTTTCTACGAGCCTTGTCGACAGCGGTACAACATTGATTAGGGTGGGGGAGGGAGGGGTATCCCGGAAACGTACTTTCTGGACAAGTTTTCTTTGCAAACAATGAATGTGTCGTTGCCAGTGTGCTCTGTGGCAAGTGTCTCAACTAATTTTGTCGCCGATTGTCTTTTTCAGAAAACTTCCTTTATAACCCTTTATACGGGCACCTATAGTCCAGTCTGTCCATCAATATGACCACATGAGTGAAAGACTTTTTACAGGTCTAAAAAATTGCGGATAGTTTATTATTCTCGTTTTCGAGCGTGAAAAATGCGTTGTCCTGTGCGAAGCGAAGATTGTGACGTAAGTGCAAAGGACCTGTTCTTTTTTGCCTTCTTTAATACGCTATTTGTCAGTAGCGTTAAAGTATGGATTTGTTAAAGGGTTATGCCTCTAACTCCAATTCATCAGAAGAAGCCGATTTTGTTGGTCGAAGTGGTGTCGCAGATGAATGCGAAACAGACATGGTGGCTGTTACAGCCGGGGAACACATTTACTTTCCACGCTCAAATTGCTATGTCGTTGCAAAAAGACTTTCCACCTTGTCGCAGATGCTTTGCAGAGCTGGTTTTGGTGGGAAATGAATGTTTTTGGGAGTAAAGAAACAATATTTTCTCATTTACCACGAGTAACCACGAGTAACCACGAGTAACCACAAGATTATTATAAAAAGATAATGTAATTATTCTACTTGTTAATTATGGTTACTCGTGGTTACTCGTGGCCACTCCTCCGCGGAGTTCCTAAAATCAGAGTACAGCACTGTTTGCTGCTCTTTTTTGTCCCAGGAGTTATAAACTGTCTTTGCTATTTATATTTCGCTCTTTTTCATGGGTCATATCCCTTGTAACAAGTTGAAATGGAATTATGTATGGTGAATTTCAAAAGGGAATGCTAAACGTCACGCAATGTTCCGAAAGTATCACTTTATTTCAAGGTATGTCAAATCCAAAACACTGCACAAATCGTCTTGAAATTGTCATTATTTAGTACGATGTCCTTCCTCTCAATAATAAGCGTTTGTGGCGTGAACTTAACTTCGCTGCGCGTTCGACATCCACATTTTGGCCGTTGTAAATGACGTTCTCGGTAGTGATTACTTGCGTTAAAATTTCTCTTTTTTTAGAATGCGGTACATCGAAGCCCGTGAGATATCACTTCCCCTGACAATATCATTCACTTTCCGCCCTTCGCAAATAGATGGCAAGCGTATACATGCCCTTATGGCAAGCGTATACATGCCCTGATCTCGTTAGAAATGTTCTGTGTGAAAACCATGTTCGACACTGAAATGTCTGCAATCATACCAGTGACTGCTACATCACCGTAATAAAGAAAAAGGTGATTTAATATATGTTCTGATTCCTATATGACATGACAACGCATAAACGCTATTGAAATGTGTATATTTCATATATTAATGCAAAAAAACGCTTATCAGAAGTCGTCATTACACTTCATACAAAGTTTTTTCATACAGACATCGGCGTCAAAATTGTTGAGACACTCTTAATCCTTTAGAGTCGATTTCAAGCTCGGCGGCGCAAATGGACCCCTCCCCCGCACCCCCGGGACAATGTTGTGTTTTTCTGTTTTCTACGAGCCTTGTCGACAGCGGTACAACATTGATTAGGGTGGGGGAGGGAGGGGTATCCCGGAAACGTACTTTCTGGACAAGTTTTCTTTGCAAACAATGAATGTGTCGTTGCCAGTGTGCTCTGTTGGCAAGTGTCTCAACTAATTTTGTCGCCGATTGTCTTTTTTCAGAAAACTTCCTTTATACCCTTTATACGGGCACCTATAGTCCAGTCTGTCCATCAATATGACCACATGAGTGAAAGACTTTTTACAGGTCTAAAAAATTGCGGATAGTTTATTATTCTCGTTTTCGAGCGTGAAAAATGCGTTGTCCTGTGCGAAGCGAAGATTGTGACGTAAGTGCAAAGGACCTGTTCTTTTTTGCCTTCTTTAATACGCTATTTGTCAGTAGCGTTAAAGTATGGATTTGTTAAAGGGTTATGCCTCTAACTCCAATTCATCAGAAGAAGCCGATTTTGTTGGTCGAAGTGGTGTCGCAGATGAATGCGAAACAGACATGGTGGCTGTTACAGCCGGGGAACACATTTACTTTCCACGCTCAAATTGCTATGTCGTTGCAAAAAGACTTTCCACCTTGTCGCAGATGCTTTGCAGAGCTGGTTTTGGTGGGAAATGAATGTTTTTGGGAGTAAAGAAACAATATTTTCTCATTTACCACGAGTAACCACGAGTAACCACGAGTAACCACAAGATTATTATAAAAAGATAATGTAATTATTCTACTTGTTAATTATGGTTACTCGTGGTTACTCGTGGCCACTCCTCCGCGGAGTTCCTAAAATCAGAGTACAGCACTGTTTGCTGCTCTTTTTTGTCCCAGGAGTTATAAACTGTCTTTGCTATTTATATTTCGCTCTTTTTCATGGGTCATATCCCTTGTAACAAGTTGAAATGGAATTATGTATGGTGAATTTCAAAAGGGAATGCTAAACGTCACGCAATGTTCCGAAAGTATCACTTTATTTCAAGGTATGTCAAATCCAAAACACTGCACAAATCGTCTTGAAATTGTCATTATTTAGTACGATGTCCTTCCTCTCAATAATAAGCGTTTGTGGCGTGAACTTAACTTCGCTGCGCGTTCGACATCCACATTTTGGCCGTTGTAAATGACGTTCTCGGTAGTGATTACTTGCGTTAAAATTTCTCTTTTTTTAGAATGCGGTACATCGAAGCCCGTGAGATATCACTTCCCCTGACAATATCATTCACTTTCCGCCCTTCGCAAA
Source organism: Montipora foliosa (assembly GCF_036669935.1). Classification (NCBI taxonomy): domain Eukaryota; kingdom Metazoa; phylum Cnidaria; class Anthozoa; order Scleractinia; family Acroporidae; genus Montipora; species Montipora foliosa. The sequence continues at coordinate 50,588,242 of NC_090879.1, forward strand.
TAGATGGCAAGCGTATACATGCCCTTATGGCAAGCGTATACATGCCCTGATCTCGTTAGAAATGTTCTGTGTGAAAACCATGTTCGACACTGAAATGTCTGCAATCATACCAGTGACTGCTACATCACCGTAATAAAGAAAAAGGTGATTTAATATATGTTCTGATTCCTATATGACATGACAACGCATAAACGCTATTGAAATGTGTATATTTCATATATTAATGCAAAAAAACGCTTATCAGAAGTCGTCATTACACTTCATACAAAGTTTTTTCATACAGACAATCGGCGTCAAAATTGTTGAGACACTCTTATCCTTTAGAGTCGATTTCAAGCTCGGCGGCGCAAATGGACCCCTCCCCCGCACCCCCGGGACAATGTTGTGTTTTTCTGTTTTCTACGAGCCTTGTCGACAGCGGTACAACATTGATTAGGGTGGGGGAGGGGGGGTATCCCGGAAACGTACTTTCTGGACAAGTTTTCTTTGCAAACAATGAATGTGTCGTTGCCAGTGTGCTCTGTTGGCAAGTGTCTCAACTAATTTTGTCGCCGATTGTCTTTTTCAGAAAACTTCCTTTATACCCTTTATACGGGCACCTATAGTCCAGTCTGTCCATCAATATGACCACATGAGTGAAAGACTTTTTACAGGTCTAAAAAATTGCGGATAGTTTATTATTCTCGTTTTCGAGCGTGAAAAATGCGTTGTCCTGTGCGAAGCGAAGATTGTGACGTAAGTGCAAAGGACCTGTTCTTTTTTGCCTTCTTTAATACGCTATTTGTCAGTAGCGTTAAAGTATGGATTTGTTAAAGGGTTATGCCTCTAACTCCAATTCATCAGAAGAAGCCGATTTTGTTGGTCGAAGTGGTGTCGCAGATGAATGCGAAACAGACATGGTGGCTGTTACAGCCGGGGAACACATTTACTTTCCACGCTCAAATTGCTATGTCGTTGCAAAAAGACTTTCCACCTTGTCGCAGATGCTTTGCAGAGCTGGTTTTGGTGGGAAATGAATGTTTTTGGGAGTAAAGAAACAATATTTTCTCATTTACCACGAGTAACCACGAGTAACCACGAGTAACCACAAGATTATTATAAAAAGATAATGTAATTATTCTACTTGTTAATTATGGTTACTCGTGGTTACTCGTGGCCACTCCTCCGCGGAGTTCCTAAAATCAGAGTACAGCACTGTTTGCTGCTCTTTTTTGTCCCAGGAGTTATAAACTGTCTTTGCTATTTATATTTCGCTCTTTTTCATGGGTCATATCCCTTGTAACAAGTTGAAATGGAATTATGTATGGTGAATTTCAAAAGGGAATGCTAAACGTCACGCAATGTTCCGAAAGTATCACTTTATTTCAAGGTATGTCAAATCCAAAACACTGCACAAATCGTCTTGAAATTGTCATTATTTAGTACGATGTCCTTCCTCTCAATAATAAGCGTTTGTGGCGTGAACTTAACTTCGCTGCGCGTTCGACATCCACATTTTGGCCGTTGTAAATGACGTTCTCGGTAGTGATTACTTGCGTTAAAATTTCTCTTTTTTTAGAATGCGGTACATCGAAGCCCGTGAGATATCACTTCCCCTGACAATATCATTCACTTTCCGCCCTTCGCAAATAGATGGCAAGCGTATACATGCCCTTATGGCAAGCGTATACATGCCCTGATCTCGTTAGAAATGTTCTGTGTGAAAACCATGTTCGACACTGAAATGTCTGCAATCATACCAGTGACTGCTACATCACCGTAATAAAGAAAAAGGTGATTTAATATATGTTCTGATTCCTATATGACATGACAACGCATAAACGCTATTGAAATGTGTATATTTCATATATTAATGCAAAAAAACGCTTATCAGAAGTCGTCATTACACTTCATACAAAGTTTTTTCATACAGACAATCGGCGTCAAAATTGTTGAGACACTCTAAATCTTTTAGAGTCGATTTCAAGCTCGGCGGCGCAAATGGACCCCTCCCCCGCACCCCCGGGACAATGTTGTGTTTTTCTGTTTTCTACGAGCCTTGTCGACAGCGGTACAACATTGATTAGGGTGGGGGAGGGAGGGGTATCCCGGAAACGTACTTTCTGGACAAGTTTTCTTTGCAAACAATGAATGTGTCGTTGCCAGTGTGCTCTGTTGGCAAGTGTCTCAACTAATTTTGTCGCCGATTGTCTTTTTCAGAAAACTTCCTTTATACCCTTTATACGGGCACCTATAGTCCAGTCTGTCCATCAATATGACCACATGAGTGAAAGACTTTTTACAGGTCTAAAAAATTGCGGATAGTTTATTATTCTCGTTTTCGAGCGTGAAAAATGCGTTGTCCTGTGCGAAGCGAAGATTGTGACGTAAGTGCAAAGGACCTGTTCTTTTTTGCCTTCTTTAATACGCTATTTGTCAGTAGCGTTAAAGTATGGATTTGTTAAAGGGTTATGCCTCTAACTCCAATTCATCAGAAGAAGCCGATTTTGTTGGTCGAAGTGGTGTCGCAGATGAATGCGAAACAGACATGGTGGCTGTTACAGCCGGGGAACACATTTACTTTCCACGCTCAAATTGCTATGTCGTTGCAAAAAGACTTTCCACCTTGTCGCAGATGCTTTGCAGAGCTGGTTTTGGTGGGAAATGAATGTTTTTGGGAGTAAAGAAACAATATTTTCTCATTTACCACGAGTAACCACGAGTAACCACGAGTAACCACAAGATTATTATAAAAAGATAATGTAATTATTCTACTTGTTAATTATGGTTACTCGTGGTTACTCGTGGCCACTCCTCCGCGGAGTTCCTAAAATCAGAGTACAGCACTGTTTGCTGCTCTTTTTTGTCCCAGGAGTTATAAACTGTCTTTGCTATTTATATTTCGCTCTTTTTCATGGGTCATATCCCTTGTAACAAGTTGAAATGGAATTATGTATGGTGAATTTCAAAAGGGAATGCTAAACGTCACGCAATGTTCCGAAAGTATCACTTTATTTCAAGGTATGTCAAATCCAAAACACTGCACAAATCGTCTTGAAATTGTCATTATTTAGTACGATGTCCTTCCTCTCAATAATAAGCGTTTGTGGCGTGAACTTAACTTCGCTGCGCGTTCGACATCCACATTTTGGCCGTTGTAAATGACGTTCTCGGTAGTGATTACTTGCGTTAAAATTTCTCTTTTTTTAGAATGCGGTACATCGAAGCCCGTGAGATATCACTTCCCCTGACAATATCATTCACTTTCCGCCCTTCGCAAATAGATGGCAAGCGTATACATGCCCTTATGGCAAGCGTATACATGCCCTGATCTCGTTAGAAATGTTCTGTGTGAAAACCATGTTCGACACTGAAATGTCTGCAATCATACCAGTGACTGCTACATCACCGTAATAAAGAAAAAGGTGATTTAATATATGTTCTGATTCCTATATGACATGACAACGCATAAAACGCTATTGAAATGTGTATATTTCATATATTAATGCAAAAAAACGCTTATCAGAAGTCGTCATTACACTTCATACAAAGTTTTTTCATACAGACAATCGGCGTCAAAATTGTTGAGACACTCTTAATCCTTTAGAGTCGATTTCAAGCTCGGCGGCGCAAATGGACCCCTCCCCCGCACCCCCGGGACAATGTTGTGTTTTTCTGTTTTCTACGAGCCTTGTCGACAGCGGTACAACATTGATTAGGGTGGGGGAGGGAGGGGTATCCCGGAAACGTACTTTCTGGACAAGTTTTCTTTGCAAACAATGAATGTGTCGTTGCCAGTGTGCTCTGTTGGCAAGTGTCTCAACTAATTTTGTCGCCGATTGTCTTTTTCAGAAAACTTCCTTTATACCCTTTATACGGGCACCTATAGTCCAGTCTGTCCATCAATATGACCACATGAGTGAAAGACTTTTTACAGGTCTAAAAAATTGCGGATAGTTTATTATTCTCGTTTTCGAGCGTGAAAAATGCGTTGTCCTGTGCGAAGCGAAGATTGTGACGTAAGTGCAAAGGACCTGTTCTTTTTTGCCTTCTTTAATACGCTATTTGTCAGTAGCGTTAAAGTATGGATTTGTTAAAGGGTTATGCCTCTAACTCCAATTCATCAGAAGAAGCCGATTTTGTTGGTCGAAGTGGTTGTCGCAGATGAATGCGAAACAGACATGGTGGCTGTTACAGCCGGGGAACACATTTACTTTCCACGCTCAAATTGCTATGTCGTTGCAAAAAGACTTTCCACCTTGTCGCAGATGCTTTGCAGAGCTGGTTTTGGTGGGAAATGAATGTTTTTGGGAGTAAAGAAACAATATTTTCTCATTTACCACGAGTAACCACGAGTAACCACGAGTAACCACAAGATTATTATAAAAAGATAATGTAATTATTCTACTTGTTAATTATGGTTACTCGTGGTTACTCGTGGCCACTCCTCCGCGGAGTTCCTAAAATCAGAGTACAGCACTGTTTGCTGCTCTTTTTCTGTCCCAGGAGTTATAAACTGTCTTTGCTATTTATATTTCGCTCTTTTTCATGGGTCATATCCCTTGTAACAAGTTGAAATGGAATTATGTATGGTGAATTTCAAAAGGGAATGCTAAACGTCACGCAATGTTCCGAAAGTATCACTTTATTTCAAGGTATGTCAAATCCAAAACACTGCACAAATCGTCTTGAAATTGTCATTATTTAGTACGATGTCCTTCCTCTCAATAATAAGCGTTTGTGGCGTGAACTTAACTTCGCTGCGCGTTCGACATCCACATTTTGGCCGTTGTAAATGACGTTCTCGGTAGTGATTACTTGCGTTAAAATTTCTCTTTTTTTAGAATGCGGTACATCGAAGCCCGTGAGATATCACTTCCCCTGACAATATCATTCACTTTCCGCCCTTCGCAAATAGATGGCAAGCGTATACATGCCCTTATGGCAAGCGTATACATGCCCTGATCTCGTTAGAAATGTTCTGTGTGAAAACCATGTTCGACACTGAAATGTCTGCAATCATACCAGTGACTGCTACATCACCGTAATAAAGAAAAAGGTGATTTAATATATGTTTCTGATTCCTATATGACATGACAACGCATAAACGCTATTGAAATGTGTATATTTCATATATTAATGCAAAAAAACGCTTATCAGAAGTCGTCATTACACTTCATACAAAGTTTTTTCATACAGACAATCGGCGTCAAAATTGTTGAGACACTCTTAATCCTTTAGAGTCGATTTCAAGCTCGGCGGCGCAAATGGACCCCTCCCCCGCACCCCCGGGACAATGTTGTGTTTTTCTGTTTTCTACGAGCCTTGTCGACAGCGGTACAACATTGATTAGGGTGGGGGAGGGAGGGGTATCCCGGAAACGTACTTTCTGGACAAGTTTTCTTTGCAAACAATGAATGTGTCGTTGCCAGTGTGCTCTGTTGGCAAGTGTCTCAACTAATTTTGTCGCCGATTGTCTTTTTCAGAAAACTTCCTTTATACCCTTTATACGGGCACCTATAGTCCAGTCTGTCCATCAATATGACCACATGAGTGAAAGACTTTTTACAGGTCTAAAAAATTGCGGATAGTTTATTATTCTCGTTTTCGAGCGTGAAAAATGCGTTGTCCTGTGCGAAGCGAAGATTGTGACGTAAGTGCAAAGGACCTGTTCTTTTTTGCCTTCTTTAATACGCTATTTGTCAGTAGCGTTAAAGTATGGATTTGTTAAAGGGTTATGCCTCTAACTCCAATTCATCAGAAGAAGCCGATTTTGTTGGTCGAAGTGGTGTCGCAGATGAATGCGAAACAGACATGGTGGCTGTTACAGCCGGGGAACACATTTACTTTCCACGCTCAAATTGCTATGTCGTTGCAAAAAGACTTTCCACCTTGTCGCAGATGCTTTGCAGAGCTGGTTTTGGTGGGAAATGAATGTTTTTGGGAGTAAAGAAACAATATTTTCTCATTTACCACGAGTAACCACGAGTAACCACGAGTAACCACAAGATTATTATAAAAAGATAATGTAATTATTCTACTTGTTAATTATGGTTACTCGTGGTTACTCGTGGCCACTCCTCCGCGGAGTTCCTAAAATCAGAGTACAGCACTGTTTGCTGCTCTTTTTTGTCCCAGGAGTTATAAACTGTCTTTGCTATTTATATTTCGCTCTTTTTCATGGGTCATATCCCTTGTAACAAGTTGAAATGGAATTATGTATGGTGAATTTCAAAAGGGACTGCTAAACGTCACGCAATGTTCCGAAAGTATCACTTTATTTCAAGGTATGTCAAATCCAAAACACTGCACAAATCGTCTTGAAATTGTCATTATTTAGTACGATGTCCTTCCTCTCAATAATAAGCGTTTGTGGCGTGAACTTAACTTCGCTGCGCGTTCGACATCCACATTTTGGCCGTTGTAAATGACGTTCTCGGTAGTGATTACTTGCGTTAAAATTTCTCTTTTTTTAGAATGCGGTACATCGAAGCCCGTGAGATATCACTTCCCCTGACAATATCATTCACTTTCCGCCCTTCGCAAATAGATGGCAAGCGTATACATGCCCTTATGGCAAGCGTATACATGCCCTGATCTCGTTAGAAATGTTCTGTGTGAAAACCATGTTCGACACTGAAATGTCTGCAATCATACCAGTGACTGCTACATCACCGTAATAAAGAAAAAGGTGATTTAATATATGTTCTGATTCCTATATGACATGACAACGCATAAACGCTATTGAAATGTGTATATTTCATATATTAATGCAAAAAAACGCTTATCAGAAGTCGTCATTACACTTCATACAAAGTTTTTTCATACAGACAATCGGCGTCAAAATTGTTGAGGCACTCTTATCCTTTATAGTCGATTTCAAGCTCGGCGGCGCAAATGGACCCCTCCCCCGCACCCCCGGGACAATGTTGTGTTTTTCTGTTTTCTACGAGCCTTGTCGACAGCGGTACAACATTGATTAGGGTGGGGGAGGGAGGGGTATCCCGGAAACGTACTTTCTGGACAAGTTTTCTTTGCAAACAATGAATGTGTCGTTGCCAGTGTGCTCTGTTGGCAAGTGTCTCAACTAATTTTGTCGCCGATTGTCTTTTTCAGAAAACTTCCTTTATACCCTTTATACGGGCACCTATAGTCCAGTCTGTCCATCAATATGACCACATGAGTGAAAGACTTTTTACAGGTCTAAAAAATTGCGGATAGTTTATTATTCTCGTTTTCGAGCGTGAAAAATGCGTTGTCCTGTGCGAAGCGAAGATTGTGACGTAAGTGCAAAGGACCTGTTCTTTTTTGCCTTCTTTAATACGCTATTTGTCAGTAGCGTTAAAGTATGGATTTGTTAAAGGGTTATGCCTCTAACTCCAATTCATCAGAAGAAGCCGATTTTGTTGTTCGAAGTGGTGTCGCAGATGAATGCGAAACAGACATGGTGGCTGTTACAGCGAGGGAACACATTTACTTTCCACGCTCAAATTGCTATGTCGTTGCAAAAAGACTTTCCACCTTGTCGCAGATGATTTGCAGAGCTGGTTTTGGTGGGAAATGAATGTTTTTGGGAGTAAAGAAACAATATTTTCTCATTTACCACGAGTAACCACGAGTAACCACGAGTAACCACAAGATTATTATAAAAAGATAATGTAATTATTCTACTTGTTAATTATGGTTACTCGTGGTTACTCGTGGCCACTCCTCCGCGGAGTTCCTAAAATCAGAGTACAGCACTGTTTGCTGCTCTTTTTTGTCCCAGGAGTTATAAACTGTCTTTGCTATTTATATTTCGCTCTTTTTCATGGGTCATATCCCTTGTAACAAGTTGAAATGGAATTATGTATGGTGAATTTCAAAAGGGACTGCTAAACGTCACGCAATGTTCCGAAAGTATCACTTTATTTCAAGGTATGTCAAATCCAAAACACTGCACAAATCGTCTTGAAATTGTCATTATTTAGTACGATGTCCTTCCTCTCAATAATAAGCGTTTGTGGCGTGAACTTAACTTCGCTGCGCGTTCGACATCCACATTTTGGCCGTTGTAAATGACGTTGTCGGTAGTGATTACTTGCGTTAAAATTTCTCTTGTTTTAGAATGCGGTACATCGAAGCCCGTGAGATATCACTTCCCCTGACAATATCATTCACTTTCCGCTTTTCGCAAATAGATGGCAAGCGTATACATGCCCTTATGGCAAGGGTATACATGCCCTGATCTCGTTAGAAATGTTCTGTGTGAAAACCATGTTCGACACTGAAATGTCTGCAATCATACCAGTGACTGCTACATCACCGTAATAAAGAAAAAGGTGATTTAATATATGTTCTGATTCCTATATGACATGACAACGCATAAACGCTATTGAAATGTGTATATTTCATATATTAATGCAAAAAAACGCTTATCAGAAGTCGTCATTACACTTCATACAAAGTTTTTTCATACAGACAATCGGCGTCAAAATTGTTGAGGCACTCTTAATCCTTTATAGTCGATTTCAAGCTCGGCGGCGCAAATGGACCCCTCCCCCGCACCCCCGGGACAATGTTGTGTTTTTCTGTTTTCTACGAGCCTTGTCGACAGCGGTACAACATTGATTAGGGTGGGGGAGGGAGGGGTATCCCGGAAACGTACTTTCTGGACAAGTTTTCTTTGCAAACAATGAATGTGTCGTTGCCAGTGTGCTCTGTTGGCAAGTGTCTCAACTAATTTTGTCGCCGATTGTCTTTTTCAGAAAACTTCCTTTATACCCTTTATACGGGCACCTATAGTCCAGTCTGTCCATCAATATGACCACATGAGTGAAAGACTTTTTACAGGTCTAAAAAATTGCGGATAGTTTATTATTCTCGTTTTCGAGCGTGAAAAATGCGTTGTCCTGTGCGAAGCGAAGATTGTGACGTAAGTGCAAAGGACCTGTTCTTTTTTGCCTTCTTTAATACGCTATTTGTCAGTAGCGTTAAAGTATGGATTTGTTAAAGGGTTATGCCTCTAACTCCAATTCATCAGAAGAAGCCGATTTTGTTGTTCGAAGTGGTGTCGCAGATGAATGCGAAACAGACATGGTGGCTGTTACAGCCGGGGAACACATTTACTTTCCACGCTCAAATTGCTATGTCGTTGCAAAAAGACTTTCCACCTTGTCGCAGATGCTTTGCAGAGCTGGTTTTGGTGGGAAATGAATGTTTTTGGGAGTAAAGAAACAATATTTTCTCATTTACCACGAGTAACCACGAGTAACCACGAGTAACCACAAGATTATTATAAAAAGATAATGTAATTATTCTACTTGTTAATTATGGTTACTCGTGGTTACTCGTGGCCACTCCTCCGCGGAGTTCCTAAAATCAGAGTACAGCACTGTTTGCTGCTCTTTTTTGTCCCAGGAGTTATAAACTGTCTTTGCTATTTATATTTCGCTCTTTTTCATGGGTCATATCCCTTGTAACAAGTTGAAATGGAATTATGTATGGTGAATTTCAAAAGGGACTGCTAAACGTCACGCAATGTTCCGAAAGTATCACTTTATTTCAAGGTATGTCAAATCCAAAACACTGCACAAATCGTCTTGAAATTGTCATTATTTAGTACGATGTCCTTCCTCTCAATAATAAGCGTTTGTGGCGTGAACTTAACTTCGCTGCGCGTTCGACATCCACATTTTGGCCGTTGTAAATGACGTTGTCGGTAGTGATTACTTGCGTTAAAATTTCTCTTTTTTTAGAATGCGGTACATCGAAGCCCGTGAGATATCACTTCCCCTGACAATATCATTCACTTTCCGCCCTTCGCAAATAGAAGGCAAGCGTATACATGCCCTTATGGCAAGCGTATACATGCCCTGATCTCGTTAGAAATGTTCTGTGTGAAAACCATGTTCGACACTGAAATGTCTGCAATCATACCAGTGACTGCTACATCACCGTAATAAAGAAAAAGGTGATTTAATATATGTTCTGATTCCTATATGACATGACAACGCATAAACGCTATTGAAATGTGTATATTTCATATATTAATGCAAAAAAACGCTTATCAGAAGTCGTCATTACACTTCATACAAAGTTTTTTCATACAGACAATAGGCGTCAAAATTGTTGAGACACTCTTATCCTTTAGAGTCGATTTCAAGCTCGGCGGCGCAAATGGACCCCTCCCCCGCACCCCCGGGACAATGTTGTGTTTTTCTGTTTTCTACGAGCCTTGTCGACAGCGGTACAACATTGATTAGGGTGGGGGAGGGAGGGGTATCCCGGAAACGTACTTTCTGGACAAGTTTTCTTTGCAAACAATGAATGTGTCGTTGCCAGTGTGCTCTGTTGGCAAGTGTCTCAACTAATTTTGTCGCCGATTGTCTTTTTCAGAAAACTTCCTTTATATCCTTTATATGGGCACCTATAGTCCAGTCTGTCCATCAATATGACCACATGAGTGAAAGACTTTTTACAGGTCTAAAAAATTGCGGATAGTTTATTATTCTCGTTTTCGAGCGTGAAAAATGCGTTGTCCTGTGCGAAGCAAAGATTGTGACGTAAGTGGAAAGGACCTGTTCTTTTTTGCCTTCTTTAATACGCTATTTGTCAGTAGCGTTAAAGTATGGATTTGTTAAAGGGTTATGCCTCTAACTCCAATTCATCAGAAGAAGCCGATTTTGTTGGTCGAAGTGGTGTCGCAGATGAATGCGAAACAGACATGGTGGCTGTTACAGCCGGGGAACACATTTACTTTCCACACTCAAATTGCTATGTCGTTGCAAAAAGACTTTCCACCTTATCGCAGATGCTTTGCAGAGCTGGTTTTGGTGGGAAATGAATGTTTTTGGGAGTAAAGAAACAATATTTTCTCATTTACCACGAGTAACCACGAGTAACCACGAGTAACCACAAGATTATTATAAAAAGATAATGTAATTATTCTACTTGTTAATTATGGTTACTCGTGGTTACTCGTGGCCACTCCTCCGCGGAGTTCCTAAAATCAGAGTACAGCACTGTTTGCTGCTCTTTTTTGTCCCAGGAGTTATAAACTGTCTTTGCTATTTATATTTCGCTCTTTTTCATGGGTCATATCCCTTGTAACAAGTTGAAATGGAATTATGTATGGTGAATTTCAAAAGGGAATGCTAAACGTCACGCAATGTTCCGAAAGTATCACTTTATTTCAAGGTATGTCAAATCCAAAACACTGCACAAATCGTCTTGAAATTGTCATTATTTAGTACGATGTCCTTCCTCTCAATAATAAGCGTTTGTGGCGTGAACTTAACTTCGCTGCGCGTTCGACATCCACATTTTGGCCGTTGTAAATGACGTTCTCGGTAGTGATTACTTGCGTTAAAATTTCTCTTTTTTTAGAATGCGGTACATCGAAGCCCGTGAGATATCACTTCCCCTGACAATATCATTCACTTTCCGCCCTTCGCAAATAGAAGGCAAGCGTATACATGCCCTTATGGCAAGCGTATACATGCCCTGATCTCGTTAGAAATGTTCTGTGTGAAAACCATGTTCGACACTGAAATGTCTGCAATCATACCAGTGACTGCTACATCACCGTAATAAAGAAAAAGGTGATTTAATATATGTTCTGATTCCTATATGACATGACAACGCATAAACGCTATTGAAATGTGTATATTTCATATATTAATGCAAAAAAACGCTTATCAGAAGTCGTCATTACACTTCATACAAAGTTTTTTCATACAGACAATCGGCGTCAAAATTGTTGAGACACTCTTATCTTTTAGAGTCGATTTCAAGCTCGGCGGCGCAAATGGACCCCTCCCCCGCACCCCCGGGACAATGTTGTGTTTTTCTGTTTTCTACGAGCCTTGTCGACAGCGGTACAACATTGATTAGGGTGGGGGAGGGAGGGGTATCCCGGAAACGTACTTTCTGGACAAGTTTTCTTTGCAAACAATGAATGTGTCGTTGCCAGTGTGCTCTGTTGGCAAGTGTCTCAACTAATTTTGTCGCCGATTGTCTTTTTCAGAAAACTTCCTTTATACCCTTTATATGGGCACCTATAGTCCAGTCTGTCCATCAATATGACCACATGAGTGAAAGACTTTTTACAGGTCTAAAAAATTGCGGATAGTTTATTATTCTCGTTTTCGAGCGTGAAAAATGCGTTGTCCTGTGCGAAGCAAAGATTGTGACGTAAGTGGAAAGGACCTGTTCTTTTTTGCCTTCTTTAATACGCTATTTGTCAGTAGCGTTAAAGTATGGATTTGTTAAAGGGTTATGCCTCTAACTCCAATTCATCAGAAGAAGCCGATTTTGTTGGTCGAAGTGGTGTCGCAGATGAATGCGAAACAGACATGGTGGCTGTTACAGCCGGGGAACACATTTACTTTCCACACTCAAATTGCTATGTCGTTGCAAAAAGACTTTCCACCTTATCGCAGATGCTTTGCAGAGCTGGTTTTGGTGGGAAATGAATGTTTTTGGGAGTAAAGAAACAATATTTTCTCATTTACCACGAGTAACCACGAGTAACCACGAGTAACCACAAGATTATTATAAAAAGATAATGTAATTATTCTACTTGTTAATTATGGTTACTCGTGGTTACTCGTGGCCACTCCTCCGCGGAGTTCCTAAAATCAGAGTACAGCACTGTTTGCTGCTCTTTTTTTGTCCCAGGAGTTATAAACTGTCTTTGCTATTTATATTTCGCTCTTTTTCATGGGTCATATCCCTTGTAACAAGTTGAAATGGAATTATGTATGGTGAATTTCAAAAGGGAATGCTAAACGTCACGCAATGTTCCGAAAGTATCACTTTATTTCAAGGTATGTCAAATCCAAAACACTGCACAAATCGTCTTGAAATTGTCATTATTTAGTACGATGTCCTTCCTCTCAATAATAAGCGTTTGTGGCGTGAACTTAACTTCGCTGCGCGTTCGACATCCACATTTTGGCCGTTGTAAATGACGTTCTCGGTAGTGATTACTTGCGTTAAAATTTCTCTTTTTTTAGAATGCGGTACATCGAAGCCCGTGAGATATCACTTCCCCTGACAATATCATTCACTTTCCGCCCTTCGCAAATAGAAGGCAAGCGTATACATGCCCTTATGGCAAGCGTATACATGCCCTGATCTCGTTAGAAATGTTCTGTGTGAAAACCATGTTCGACACTGAAATGTCTGCAATCATACCAGTGACTGCTACATCACCGTAATAAAGAAAAAGGTGATTTAATATATGTTCTGATTCCTATATGACATGACAACGCATAAACGCTATTGAAATGTGTATATTTCATATATTAATGCAAAAAAACGCTTATCACAAGTCGTCATTACACTTCATACAAAGTTTTTTCATACAGACAATCGGCGTCAAAATTGTTGAGACACTCTTAATCTTTTAGAGTCGATTTCAAGCTCGGCGGCGCAAATGGACCCCTCCCCCGCACCCCCGGGACAATGTTGTGTTTTTCTGTTTTCTACGAGCCTTGTCGACAGCGGTACAACATTGATTAGGGTGGGGGAGGGAGGGGTATCCCGGAAACGTACTTTCTGGACAAGTTTTCTTTGCAAACAATGAATGTGTCGTTGCCAGTGTGCTCTGTTGGCAAGTGTCTCAACTAATTTTGTCGCCGATTGTCTTTTTCAGAAAACTTCCTTTATACCCTTTATATGGGCACCTATAGTCCAGTCTGTCCATCAATATGACCACATGAGTGAAAGACTTTTTACAGGTCTAAAAAATTGCGGATAGTTTATTATTCTCGTTTTCGAGCGTGAAAAATGCGTTGTCCTGTGCGAAGCAAAGATTGTGACGTAAGTGGAAAGGACCTGTTCTTTTTTGCCTTCTTTAATACGCTATTTGTCAGTAGCGTTAAAGTATGGATTTGTTAAAGGGTTATGCCTCTAACTCCAATTCATCAGAAGAAGCCGATTTTGTTGGTCGAAGTGGTGTCGCAGATGAATGCGAAACAGACATGGTGGCTGTTACAGCCGGGGAACACATTTACTTTCCACACTCAAATTGCTATGTCGTTGCAAAAAGACTTTCCACCTTATCGCAGATGCTTTGCAGAGCTGGTTTTGGTGGGAAATGAATGTTTTTGGGAGTAAAGAAACAATATTTTCTCATTTACCACGAGTAACCACGAGTAACCACGAGTAACCACAAGATTATTATAAAAAGATAATGTAATTATTCTACTTGTTAATTATGGTTACTCGTGGTTACTCGTGGCCACTCCTCCGCGGAGTTCCTAAAATCAGAGTACAGCACTGTTTGCTGCTCTTTTTTTGTCCCAGGAGTTATAAACTGTCTTTGCTATTTATATTTCGCTCTTTTTCATGGGTCATATCCCTTGTAACAAGTTGAAATGGAATTATGTATGGTGAATTTCAAAAGGGAATGCTAAACGTCACGCAATGTTCCGAAAGTATCACTTTATTTCAAGGTATGTCAAATCCAAAACACTGCACAAATCGTCTTGAAATTGTCATTATTTAGTACGATGTCCTTCCTCTCAATAATAAGCGTTTGTGGCGTGAACTTAACTTCGCTGCGCGTTCGACATCCACATTTTGGCCGTTGTAAATGACGTTCTCGGTAGTGATTACTTGCGTTAAAATTTCTCTTTTTTTAGAATGCGGTACATCGAAGCCCGTGAGATATCACTTCCCCTGACAATATCATTCACTTTCCGCCCTTCGCAAATAGAAGGCAAGCGTATACATGCCCTTATGGCAAGCGTATACATGCCCTGATCTCGTTAGAAATGTTCTGTGTGAAAACCATGTTCGACACTGAAATGTCTGCAATCATACCAGTGACTGCTACATCACCGTAATAAAGAAAAAGGTGATTTAATATATGTTCTGATTCCTATATGACATGACAACGCATAAACGCTATTGAAATGTGTATATTTCATATATTAATGCAAAAAAACGCTTATCACAAGTCGTCATTACACTTCATACAAAGTTTTTTCATACAGACAATCGGCGTCAAAATTGTTGAGACACTCTTAATCTTTTAGAGTCGATTTCAAGCTCGGCGGCGCAAATGGACCCCTCCCCCGCACCCCCGGGACAATGTTGTGTTTTTCTGTTTTCTACGAGCCTTGTCGACAGCGGTACAACATTGATTAGGGTGGGGGAGGGAGGGGTATCCCGGAAACGTACTTTCTGGACAAGTTTTCTTTGCAAACAATGAATGTGTCGTTGCCAGTGTGCTCTGTTGGCAAGTGTCTCAACTAATTTTGTCGCCGATTGTCTTTTTCAGAAAACTTCCTTTATACCCTTTATATGGGCACCTATAGTCCAGTCTGTCCATCAATATGACCACATGAGTGAAAGACTTTTTACAGGTCTAAAAAATTGCGGATAGTTTATTATTCTCGTTTTCGAGCGTGAAAAATGCGTTGTCCTGTGCGAAGCAAAGATTGTGACGTAAGTGGAAAGGACCTGTTCTTTTTTGCCTTCTTTAATACGCTATTTGTCAGTAGCGTTAAAGTATGGATTTGTTAAAGGGTTATGCCTCTAACTCCAATTCATCAGAAGAAGCCGATTTTGTTGGTCGAAGTGGTGTCGCAGATGAATGCGAAACAGACATGGTGGCTGTTACAGCCGGGGAACACATTTACTTTCCACACTCAAATTGCTATGTCGTTGCAAAAAGACTTTCCACCTTATCGCAGATGCTTTGCAGAGCTGGTTTTGGTGGGAAATGAATGTTTTTGGGAGTAAAGAAACAATATTTTCTCATTTACCACGAGTAACCACGAGTAACCACGAGTAACCACAAGATTATTATAAAAAGATAATGTAATTATTCTACTTGTTAATTATGGTTACTCGTGGTTACTCGTGGCCACTCCTCCGCGGAGTTCCTAAAATCAGAGTACAGCACTGTTTGCTGCTCTTTTTTGTCCCAGGAGTTATAAACTGTCTTTGCTATTTATATTTCGCTCTTTTTCATGGGTCATATCCCTTGTAACAAGTTGAAATGGAATTATGTATGGTGAATTTCAAAAGGGAATGCTAAACGTCACGCAATGTTCCGAAAGTATCACTTTATTTCAAGGTATGTCAAATCCAAAACACTGCACAAATCGTCTTGAAATTGTCATTATTTAGTACGATGTCCTTCCTCTCAATAATAAGCGTTTGTGGCGTGAACTTAACTTCGCTGCGCGTTCGACATCCACATTTTGGCCGTTGTAAATGACGTTCTCGGTAGTGATTACTTGCGTTAAATTCTCTTTTTTTAGAATGCGGTACATCGAAGCCCGTGAGATATCACTTCCCCTGACAATATCATTCACTTTCCGCCCTTCGCAAATAGAAGGCAAGCGTATACATGCCCTTATGGCAAGCGTATACATGCCCTGATCTCGTTAGAAATGTTCTGTGTGAAAACCATGTTCGACACTGAAATGTCTGCAATCATACCAGTGACTGCTACATCACCGTAATAAAGAAAAAGGTGATTTAATATATGTTCTGATTCCTATATGACATGACAACGCATAAACGCTATTGAAATGTGTATATTTCATATATTAATGCAAAAAAACGCTTATCACAAGTCGTCATTACACTTCATACAAAGTTTTTTCATACAGACAATCGGCGTCAAAATTGTTGAGACACTCTTATCTTTTAGAGTCGATTTCAAGCTCGGCGGCGCAAATGGACCCCTCCCCCGCACCCCCGGGACAATGTTGTGTTTTTCTGTTTTCTACGAGCCTTGTCGACAGCGGTACAACATTGATTAGGGTGGGGGAGGGAGGGGTATCCCGGAAACGTACTTTCTGGACAAGTTTTCTTTGCAAACAATGAATGTGTCGTTGCCAGTGTGCTCTGTTGGCAAGTGTCTCAACTAATTTTGTCGCCGATTGTCTTTTTCAGAAAACTTCCTTTATACCCTTTATACGGGCACCTATAGTCCAGTCTGTCCATCAATATGACCACATGAGTGAAAGACTTTTTACAGGTCTAAAAAATTGCGGATAGTTTATTATTCTCGTTTTCGAGCGTGAAAAATGCGTTGTCCTGTGCGAAGCAAAGATTGTGACGTAAGTGCAAAGGACCTGTTCTTTTTTGCCTTCTTTAATACGCTATTTGTCAGTAGCGTTAAAGTATGGATTTGTTAAAGGGTTATGCCTCTAACTCCAATTCATCAGAAGAAGCCGATTTTGTTGGTCGAAGTGGTGTCGCAGATGAATGCGAAACAGACATGGTGGCTGTTACAGCCGGGGAACACATTTACTTTCCACACTCAAATTGCTATGTCGTTGCAAAAAGACTTTCCACCTTATCGCAGATGCTTTGCAGAGCTGGTTTTGGTGGGAAATGAATGTTTTTGGGAGTAAAGAAACAATATTTTCTCATTTACCACGAGTAACCACGAGTAACCACGAGTAACCACAAGATTATTATAAAAAGATAATGTAATTATTCTACTTGTTAATTATGGTTACTCGTGGTTACTCGTGGCCACTCCTCCGCGGAGTTCCTAAAATCAGAGTACAGCACTGTTTGCTGCTCTTTTTTTGTCCCAGGAGTTATAAACTGTCTTTGCTATTTATATTTCGCTCTTTTTCATGGGTCATATCCCTTGTAACAAGTTGAAATGGAATTATGTATGGTGAATTTCAAAAGGGAATGCTAAACGTCACGCAATGTTCCGAAAGTATCACTTTATTTCAAGGTATGTCAAATCCAAAACACTGCACAAATCGTCTTGAAATTGTCATTATTTAGTACGATGTCCTTCCTCTCAATAATAAGCGTTTGTGGCGTGAACTTAACTTCGCTGCGCGTTCGACATCCACATTTTGGCCGTTGTAAATGACGTTCTCGGTAGTGATTACTTGCGTTAAAATTTCTCTTTTTTTAGAATGCGGTACATCGAAGCCCGTGAGATATCACTTCCCCTGACAATATCATTCACTTTCCGCCCTTCGCAAATAGAAGGCAAGCGTATACATGCCCTTATGGCAAGCGTATACATGCCCTGATCTCGTTAGAAATGTTCTGTGTGAAAACCATGTTCGACACTGAAATGTCTGCAATCATACCAGTGACTGCTACATCACCGTAATAAAGAAAAAGGTGATTTAATATATGTTCTGATTCCTATATGACATGACAACGCATAAACGCTATTGAAATGTGTATATTTCATATATTAATGCAAAAAAACGCTTATCAGAAGTCGTCATTACACTTCATACAAAGTTTTTTCATACAGACAATCGGCGTCAAAATTGTTGAGACACTCTTAATCTTTTAGAGTCGATTTCAAGCTCGGCGGCGCAAATGGACCCCTCCCCCGCACCCCCGGGACAATGTTGTGTTTTTCTGTTTTCTACGAGCCTTGTCGACAGCGGTACAACATTGATTAGGGTGGGGGAGGGAGGGGTATCCCGGAAACGTACTTTCTGGACAAGTTTTCTTTGCAAACAATGAATGTGTCGTTGCCAGTGTGCTCTGTTGGCAAGTGTCTCAACTAATTTTGTCGCCGATTGTCTTTTTCAGAAAACTTCCTTTATACCCTTTATACGGGCACCTATAGTCCAGTCTGTCCATCAATATGACCACATGAGTGAAAGACTTTTTACAGGTCTAAAAAATTGCGGATAGTTTATTATTCTCGTTTTCGAGCGTGAAAAATGCGTTGTCCTGTGCGAAGCAAAGATTGTGACGTAAGTGCAAAGGACCTGTTCTTTTTTGCCTTCTTTAATACGCTATTTGTCAGTAGCGTTAAAGTATGGATTTGTTAAAGGGTTATGCCTCTAACTCCAATTCATCAGAAGAAGCCGATTTTGTTGGTCGAAGTGGTGTCGCAGATGAATGCGAAACAGACATGGTGGCTGTTACAGCCGGGGAACACATTTACTTTCCACACTCAAATTGCTATGTCGTTGCAAAAAGACTTTCCACCTTATCGCAGATGCTTTGCAGAGCTGGTTTTGGTGGGAAATGAAT
The DNA here is from genome assembly GCF_036669935.1 of Montipora foliosa. Lineage (NCBI taxonomy): Eukaryota > Metazoa > Cnidaria > Anthozoa > Scleractinia > Acroporidae > Montipora > Montipora foliosa. The sequence goes on from NC_090879.1 coordinate 50,607,202, forward strand.
GTTTTTGGGAGTAAAGAAACAATATTTTCTCATTTACCACGAGTAACCACGAGTAACCACGAGTAACCACAAGATTATTATAAAAAGATAATGTAATTATTCTACTTGTTAATTATGGTTACTCGTGGTTACTCGTGGCCACTCCTCCGCGGAGTTCCTAAAATCAGAGTACAGCACTGTTTGCTGCTCTTTTTTTGTCCCAGGAGTTATAAACTGTCTTTGCTATTTATATTTCGCTCTTTTTCATGGGTCATATCCCTTGTAACAAGTTGAAATGGAATTATGTATGGTGAATTTCAAAAGGGAATGCTAAACGTCACGCAATGTTCCGAAAGTATCACTTTATTTCAAGGTATGTCAAATCCAAAACACTGCACAAATCGTCTTGAAATTGTCATTATTTAGTACGATGTCCTTCCTCTCAATAATAAGCGTTTGTGGCGTGAACTTAACTTCGCTGCGCGTTCGACATCCACATTTTGGCCGTTGTAAATGACGTTCTCGGTAGTGATTACTTGCGTTAGAATGCGGTACATCGAAGCCCGTGAGATATCACTTCCCCTGACAATATCATTCACTTTCCGCCCTTCGCAAATAGAAGGCAAGCGTATACATGCCCTTATGGCAAGCGTATACATGCCCTGATCTCGTTAGAAATGTTCTGTGTGAAAACCATGTTCGACACTGAAATGTCTGCAATCATACCAGTGACTGCTACATCACCGTAATAAAGAAAAAGGTGATTTAATATATGTTCTGATTCCTATATGACATGACAACGCATAAACGCTATTGAAATGTGTATATTTCATATATTAATGCAAAAAAACGCTTATCAGAAGTCGTCATTACACTTCATACAAAGTTTTTTCATACAGACAATCGGCGTCAAAATTGTTGAGACACTCTTAATCTTTTAGAGTCGATTTCAAGCTCGGCGGCGCAAATGGACCCCTCCCCCGCACCCCCGGGACAATGTTGTGTTTTTCTGTTTTCTACGAGCCTTGTCGACAGCGGTACAACATTGATTAGGGTGGGGGAGGGAGGGGTATCCCGGAAACGTACTTTCTGGACAAGTTTTCTTTGCAAACAATGAATGTGTCGTTGCCAGTGTGCTCTGTTGGCAAGTGTCTCAACTAATTTTGTCGCCGATTGTGGGTACCAGCGGATTGCTGGGGATAACCCTGCGATGGACTAGCATCCCATCCAGGGGGGAGTAGAAATACTCCTACTCGCTTCATGCTAATGAAACCAGTGATAAGTGCCGGCCTGATTGGGCCTTCTGGCTCGTAAGCAGAGACTTGACTTTGCTTTTAATAGTACACGATATTGTTTTGGTATTGTATATCACTGTTGTGTCTTGATAAAAGTCTTAGGTAAATAGCCCCCTGAGAAGACATGTGGTTACTAGCAAAGTACTAAACCCAGAAAGATTGAAGAAAATAAAAGGGAATCGAGAGACATTGGCTTCTAGGCTGACAAGTTGATTATTTCCAAGTTCCCTCACAACTTCTTTTCACCACAAGTTTAAGCGTGCACTCTGAGCATCTGACAGCTTTGTAATAAAAAAGTTCACTGAAATTTACCCCTATCCGGCGGGGTTAGTATCTGGATGGGTGACCTAAAATTATACCACTCCGTAACAGAAGCATGGGACCGAAAATTCTTCTTTAACGCCCAAAAATACAAAGCAGTCTGGCAATCCCAGTCGGAAAGTGGGTGGGATTTGTTCGTTGCCTGTCACTCTCCTGGTAAGTGGTGTCTTTGTGCATAGAGCCTTCTGCGCGTATTTTCTTAGGATCGAGAGGGTAGTGGAAATGCGTAGATTTCTCTGGTGGACACAGTAGAATCATCAACTTAGCCTGCAATGGCGTCGAAAGTCATGTAACGCGAATGGCGTTTTGGCGGATCTTTAAACAAAATATACCCTTATGGAGCTCAATAATGGAAAGTCAGTTGGATAAACTAGGCAGGCGGTGAAAAAGTGACACCTGGAATCTCAAAAGCGACGAGTAATGGACTTCGACAACAATCTATCGCCCGTCGAGCCGAAATCAAAGTGAGCTGTATTTTTAAAATAATATTTTACCAAGTGTGCTGTTACGTAGAACACTGAAACCAAATGGAAAATTCTCTGGTAACTTATGGGTTCAACAAAGACAGAGAACGAATCGAACACCTTACGTGGATCTGTGATCAACTCTGCACAGTCTTCAGGCAAAAAAAAAAAACAATTGGAAATATGACAGCCAAGAATTATTTGAAAGAAAGCTTGTCGTATATTTTGTGCTTCATTATTCAAGGAAAGGTTCTTCATGGAAACGGTTTGATCCTGAAACTTAGTTTGTTGCAATATTGCGCATATTTGACACTATTGAGATTCTTCTCTTCAAGCACGCAAGGGCTACGGGTCAATAGTCCATGAGGCGAAGCCGAATGGGCTATTGACCCGTGGCCCTCGAGGGCGAAGGGTCTAATTGTTTTAGTATCACCCAACTAGTCGGACAGAAAAGGCGATAATAAAGTTAGCAAATCCAAGTTGAAGAAATATTTATTTGGGAATAAAACAAAAGAAAGCGTCACGCTTTTCGCTACTCGAGGACTATTACTAATAGTCCTCTAGTAGCGTAGCCAATCAAAATGTAGCATTTGCATTAGTCCACTAGTTGGGTGATACTAATAGGCCTTATCACGGTTTTCGACGTCATCTTGACGGGTAGGCAAAGCGGTCAGAAATTACAGTGTTTGTATGGGAATCCGATAGCAAATAACTTCTTCCAAAATTGAATTTTTCACAATTTCTGAATCGCAACGTTAAAATACTAGGTAGAAGATTGTATTCACCAAGTTTGAAGTATGTAGCTTGGCTAGAAGACGCTCAGTTAATGTTTTGAATTTTCCACACATTTGTCTGTAAATTTGGCTTGGTAGACGCAGTTCGCGGGAAAAAAATTTAAGACATGGATGGAAAATTTAAAAAAAATAGCTCAGTGACTTATAGGAAAGCTACATCCTTCAAACTTGGTGAATACAATCTTCTACCTAGTATTTTAACGTTTTGATTCACAAATTGTGTAAAATTCAATTTTGGAAGAATTTATTTGCTATCCGATTCCCATACAAACACTGTAATTTCTGACCGCTTTGCCTACCCGTCAAGATGACGTCGAAAACCGTAATAAGGCCTATAGCAAATGTGTTGTTTGTTTCAAAAAATTGTTCGCTGGAAAAGGTGGCCTGAATTCATCATGTTTTATGATATGCGAGCTTAACTGGATAGTTTTTATGGCAATAGTAAAGCATTTTCTTGTCAAAAAGAGGTTAGCGTCTTTCTGGTGTGTTAACTTAATTAAATCGTGAGTTTGTATTTGCCGTCTGCCGCATAACCTTGATTTCCACTCTCAAAATTACCTCCAGAACCTACTTTTTGCGTAGAATAAGCTTTTAGAATGATGTTCTTGTTTTGCATAAAGCAAGCTAACAAAATCTGTACCTTGCTGAGTTTGCATTTGTTAGCGTTAATAGTATTTCGGTCCGATGCTTCTGTTTTATGAGGAGTATAGTGCTTTGGTCTCCCATCCGGATACTAACCCCGCCGGACATGGAAGATCTTCAGTGAACTGTTTTTTCAAAGCTGTCAGATGCTCAGAGGGCACGCTTAAACTTGTGGTGAAAAGAAGTTGTGAGGGAACTTGAAAATTATCAACATGTCAGCCAAGAAGCCAATGTTTCTCGCTTCTCTTTTATTTGTTATTCTTCGGAAACTGGAATGCTGTTGTTCAATACCACACAATTCAGTGCCTTCCGATTTTCTGTAATACGTACCACAGGCAACCCATTGTATGCTTCACGGAAGCATCTCGTTTGTTTATTACTTTTCGTTTGATACGGTGTAATATTTAAAAAATTATGTTGACCACACAATCTGTCATCCAAATCAGCCTGCTGCTGAATCCGTATACAATTTTTGGAAGCGTGCGGTGACGTGAATATTCAGTTGAAAGCCAACTGAATTTTGGGATGCTATCAGATGAGAGAAACTCACTGAGCAGTTGCGAAGGAAGCCTGAAAAAAAAAAAAAAAAACAATCCAGGTCTTTCGCAGCTACTTTAGTTTCTCTCAGCTACAATAATCAATTTCGCTTAGAGTTATGGCAACCACAAAGCGAAAAGATATGTCACCATTCGCTAATTTTGTGTTGTTTGCTGCAGGAAACCTGCGATTGGCTCAAGGGATGACATGGTGTTCGTTTATGACTTCTAAAAATTTAAATACGTGGTGCTTGAAACACATTTATACTTATCATATTTATACACATTTATACATTTATACTTACGCAGATATTGTTGCTTTTGATGAAACATTGATTTCTTGTTGTATATTCAATAAAGCTTACGCGAACGCTTCAAAAAGTCGTGTTTATCGTATTTTGTGTTGTAAAATATTCATACAGCCCCGCATTTTTATTAATTCACTCTGGCTGAAATAGACAGCATTTCTATTAGTCCTTTAGTAATCTCTCAAAGAAAAAAACTGTTGAATTTAGTTTTTTTACGACTTCATCTCTTCCTGGAGGTTACTCTAAGGTTTATTAACTGTTATGTTTCTAAAGATTGCCTTTTAGGTCAACACCGGGATCTTTTCAATTCGGCGGTTTTCAGTAGCACTGAGCTGCAGGCAACAACCTTATTTGTTCGGCTGAATAAATATATATTAAGCAAGTTTGCAATGTTGCAGCGACTAAATAAATACGAAGACATCCGCAGATAAAAATAACAGCCAAAACAACTATAATTAATCGACGCCAATAGAAGTTGTGGGAGATACGTTCAATGTAGTTTTACTGATAAAATCTGGGCTGCGACCAGCGGGATTAAAAGAAGATAATGTCAGAATCAGAATTGCATTGTTGCTTTGTCGAAGGAGTTTGATAAGTTAAAAGCGGAGCTCCGCGCGCGCCGAAGGCGCTCGCGTGCGGAGCACCATAGTTAAGGACGGCGCATACTATTGTTATTGCGCATACGTTCTGCGCATGTCGAGATACTCGGATTTCCTATGGGTGGTGCTCATTAATATACGGATATTTTTGCGCGGCTTAAAACTATCCGGAAATAGTAGATCTTAGTAAGTTCTTTTGGTATCCAAAGAGAAATAAGAAGCTAACCATGCGTTTTTGAGACGTAATTAAGCTTCGATTTGAGACGCCATACATTGCTTTGTATTTTGAAGCTTTTTAGAAATATTATTCATCAATTATCTATTATCTTTTTGGATTTTAATAACACTTGTTAAGATCTACATTTTCTGCATAATCATAAACCGGGCCAAAAATACCTTTGAATTAGTAGGCACCGTCCTTAAGAGAATATGGTAGAAAATATCCTGCAAAGGTTGGTCAAGACAACGTGAACATAGGCGTTGTTGCTTGCAATATTTCGGCTGGCCAACACCAGCCTTCTTCAGGTTTATTGAATGGATAAATGCTAGTAACAAGATCTTTATATTTATTGGAAATGACATAAGAATGCTACGTGATGTGTTATAAAAACGGAAATGCATAAAAAAGAGGAGAGAGAATTTTCGTAACACATCACGTAGCATTCTTATGTCATTTCCGGTAAATATAAAGATCTTGTTACTAGCATTTATCCATTCAATAAACCTGAAGAAGGCTGGTGTTGGCCAGCTGAAATATTGCAAGCAACAACGCCTATGTTCACGTTGTCTTGACCAACCTTTGCAGGATATTTTCTATTTTAAA
>NC_090879.1:50615462-50630462 GCF_036669935.1 Montipora foliosa
CTTCGTATGTCTTGCATGCTATATCCGTTCCTTCTTCTTGTGGTTTATTGTGCATACAAGCTAAAGGACACGAGACACGTCCATTGATACCAAAATTGTATCTTGGCCTGCCTTTGTCTGTTTTCTCTATGAAACTGATAAAATCAGTTGTGTCCTTAATATAGGATTGTTCTTTTTGTCCCGCGATAGGCTGCGGCAATGATGAGGATATTCTCTCGGTAGGTAATTATGTCCACAAGTTTGTGAGTGAGACTGGGCTTACTGGCTTAAAGGTTGTTACGTCTCTGGATGCCTTGATCGAGCCCTAGTCATCATCCAAGTAGATGCCGGGCTTAGCTTGGGGAAAAAAAGAGAATTCTGTTACCGTGATCAGATGTAGACAGCTGTTATCGACATAGTTTGTCTTCCTTTTTTCGAGACAGCAAAGCTCATTCCACCCTGCGAGCAGAGCCCCCTTTTGTCTTTTTCATTAATGAGGAGGAGAAAAGGAGGCTCTGCCTGAATCGCGTCAACTCTTTTAAGCCGCCCTAGCCCGAACTTCTAGACTAGTCAATCTTGTTTTTTTCTCGTCATACTGGTTTTTCCAGAGCGAGCCTCCGTTTAGTGATAAAACTGATGGTTATAATAGGCCTTTTGCAACTAACGATCACATGGTACAAAATCCGCCATGCTGGAGAGCAAGCTAATTATTATTCCCCCACTGGGACATTAAAACAAAGGCAAGTCAAGCTTGACTGGTTCAGGTCTCTTTGTTTTAATGTCCCAGTGGGGGAATAATAATGAGCTTGCCCTCCAGCATGGCGGATTTTGTACCATGTGATCGTTAGTTGCAAAAGGCCTATTGAGCCCACCGTACCGTGAAAAACAATTATGGCGGCGAAATCTGGCATATTAAGCTTGGGTTCGAGACTGTATCTTGGCAACATGCAGCGCATACTCAATAAAAATCTTACGCGATTCATGCAGCCTTTCTCGAGAACGCCAAAATCGATCAAACAAAAGAGTGAAGGCTCAACTAGCAGCGTGAGCTCATTCTGGAACTCCAGGAAATCATCTCAGCATATTTACAAATTTAACTGCTTATAAGTATTTCTTTTTCCCTAGGGAAATTCCTCTGGCTTTAAAACAATCTACCTAGTGCAACTGCCTTTGCAGATAAGATTCTACCTTTTCAGCTAAATATAATGAGCTACACATATGTACGGAAACCAGTTGCCTAGGCCATTTTTGAAATATCAAAGTGAGGAAGAGAGGACAAAATAGAAGTAGAAACACGTTGGAATATATCAGTGCATATCATCCACTTTCCTTTGTCTTGGTCCTCTACACCTCTCTTTTAAGCTGAACTTTAATATATCGAAAAAAGCCTATTTTTAAGGATTGTATTATAGCCATGTGAAAGGATTTAATTGATCGCTATGTATTTTTAGTGTTTTCCGCCTGAAATCATGTTGTTGTCCATTTTGGCATCCTGCACAGTAGAAATCCTAAAAGGAAAAACAAATATTATGTATGTATTGTTTAGAATAAAAAGTGAAAAGGATATAGTGCTGTTTTGATGCATCATTGAAGCATGAAGCGGATGTGATCGAAGAACAAAAAGATCTGGCTACTGAATTAAGAACTTTTGCACGTCCGTTTTGACGTAAAACTGGGTCTAAGTTCCTACACACACAAGAAAATCACGCACGATGCAGTAAAAACTTTTTGAACTTTTTTAATGACAATTATTGTTCCTCAACTGGCAGGCATTTCCGTGACGTCGACGACAGAAATGATTGGACTGGCTTGTTGTGAATTATTATCGGTTAAACATGTATAGAGACTGTTTCATTAACGAGGCATTTTGCAAGATTGTATTTTGATTTCGGCAGTTTTCAGTAGCACTGAACTGCAGGCAACAAACCTTATTTGCTCGCCTGAATAAATATATTTAACGCAAGTTTGCAATGTTGCAGCGACTAAATAGAAGACATCTGATAACCAGCAGATAAAATTCGCAACTAAAAATACTAATTAAATCAACGCCAATAGAAGTTGAGGGAGGTGCGTTGAATATAGTCAGTTTACTGATAAAACCCTGGCAGCTGCGACCAGCGCGATAAAAAGAAGATATTCCAGAATCAGAATGGCATTGTTGTCTTGTCCAGGGAGTTTGAGGAGTTAATATCCCTAAAACCGAACGATCTCTTCAGTCTGCATATTATTGGATTCGTACAGACAGAAAAAACACTTTTCACTCAAAATCACCTCGAGATAATTTGCTTAAAAGAACGGTTCTTGATTGTGTGGTTAGTTTCCAGAGTAGCGGCATAATGCTATCTTAGTTACCATGGAAAACTTCACTGCTGTTGAAACGGAAAGATGTCCTTCTCTCACAGAAGATAAACTTGACGTTAAGATCATCAAGATCTTGGCCTACAGTATAGTTTTGATCGTTTCTCTCTTTGGAAACTCTGTCATCATTGTAACTGTGATCAGCAACCGACGGATGCAGACAACTGTAAACTATCTCATTGCAAATATGGCCGCTTCGGATTTATTTATTTCAGTGTTTGCGGTGCCGATCAAAATCTCCGAAATCGTGAGAATTCAAGGACTCACAATTTATAGTAAATCAAGGCTTCAACTCAGAATTTACAAAGAAAACGTAAAGGTCATAGCAAACATCTGCGCTATAATTATTGCATTTGCGCTTTGTGTTCTGCCACTGTTCGTGTACGGAATGTTGTTTTATTTTGTGTGGAAATGGGAAATGCCGTGTAACATGAATCAATTTGGATTCGCAGTACATTTTGTTTTGTTTTCAAATGCTGCCATAACTCCCCTCATTTACTTCGTATTCAATGATAGATATCGCCGAGGATTGCAACAGGTTTTAAAGCAGGTCCAGTTTTGCCGCAAAGACCGTGGCGATAACATTAACGCCGATGAAATATGCTTAAATCATCGGAACGCCAATTCATAGACGGCGGTGTAAATATTCCAGTCCTCTTCATCATTTTATCGTTGCCATCGTGGTCGTCATCGTTAACGTTGTCATAATGGTATCATCGTCGTCGTGGTAATCGTCATTATTATAATTATCATCATCGTCGTAATCGCCATCCTTATTATGTTAATTGTCATCATCATCATCGGCATCATCATCGACATCGTTACAATCATGGTTATCGTTCGTCATCGTCATCGTGGTAGTCGTCATCATCGTAATTATCATCAGCATCGCCGTCATCAATCAACATCATCGTCATCATCGTAATTGGGCATCATCATCATCGGCATCACCATCGACATCGTCATCATCGTCGTAACCACATCATCATTGTCGTTATCGTCATCGCCATCATCATATAACAGTGAGAATTCTTCGGCCATCGTAGCTTAATTGAGGATAAATCTCTGCTGTTTGTATTTTATTCTTAATTATGAATTCTCCTGAAATTCTCGCAATTATCACCTCATCGTAGTCTTTATTATCATACTCGGTTAATGAAAAGGAAGAGCAACTGTTCTAGACATAAGCCTTACAGCTCATGGCGCTGCAGTCGCCGTTCTAGTATCTGTCACTTTCCGAAAGAGACCGTGGCCAATGAGAAAAACAATTGTTACACGGATTAGTTGCAATGGGAAATAGTTAACGTTAACGGCGTCTGCAAACCAACAAAGTGAAACTGGCTAGATTCAATTTAAGGTTCTTTATAATTCAAGGGTAAGCAGAAGACAGTACGGAAATCCTTTCTTTGCTTTCTCAGTCATTTTCACGACCTTTGTCCATGATAAACATTGTCCATCGCGAGAAAAGGTGACACTATAACAAAATAGCTTTTATTGCACGAGTGACATTTTAAGGTAGCGTTGCTTTTTTCTCGAATACACTCTCTTTTATAAGAACGTCTCATTTTGGGGCTGAGGATGAACGTTCTTTTTTTCGCTATTTGAGCCTGATTGACCTGAAAACGTTTCAATACAAACTGATTCGTTATTCAGTGTATCATGCAATAAGAAAACCACATTGTTAGAAACGTTCCTAAGTATTTGAGTTAACTATCATCATAACACATTTCTTGTACCTCTATTTAGAGGCGTGCTACTACTCACAAGAACAAATAAACTAATGAAAAAAAACGATGTTCTAAATTGACTCTCCTTCTGGGTATGTTCTTAGTATGTTCTTAAACGTTTGGTTAATCTCCGTTGATAGCTGCTTTAAACTAAGTAGAGTGCATATTCAACCCAGGTAAAATGAGGGTGATAATATCTCTTTTACCGATATTTTTCACTTGGCATCACTTCGTTGTGTTAACTTTGTTTCAATTTGCGCCATGAAAATATTAGCAAAAGAGACTCCCATTTGTGTCCCCATGGTGGTTCCATGTGTTTGGAGATAGTGATCCCCATTGAACTTGAAAACGTTTTCGTTTAGTATTAAACCAAGCATTTGCCTTTTGGAACTTGAGGAAATCATCTCTCATACATTTATTTACATGAAATGCTTATGAGTATTCTTTTTTCCCTAGGGAAATTGCTCTAGCTTTAAAACAATCTACCTAGTGCAATTGTTTTTGCAGATACACTCAGCCTTTTCAGCTAAATTTAATGAGGTACTTTATGTGCGGAAACCTATCGATTGCCTATTTTTTTAGGATTATAGTATAAGGACTATAAGAAGTTAATTGATCGCTATGTATTCTTAGTGTTTTCCGGACGAAAACATGTTGTTGTCCATTTTGGCACCCTGCACAGTAGAAATACTAAAAGGTAAAACAAATATTATGTATGTGTGTATGTATGTATGTATTGTTAAGAATAAAAAGTGACAATGTTGTGTTGAAGAATCAATGAAGCATGAAGCGGATATGATCGAAAAACAAAAAGATCTGGCTACTGAATTTAAAACTTTTGCACGTATATGAGTCTGTTTTGACAAAAAAAAATTGGTCTACGTACCTACACACCCAAAAAAATTACACACGATGCAGTCCAAATATTTTTGCACTTGGTGAAAATTGTTGTTTATGAACTGGTAAGCATTTCCGTGACAGAAATAATTGGACTGGCTTCTTATGCATTCTGCTGGGTTAAAAATATAAAGAGAATGTTTCATTAACGAGGCAGTCAATTTGTATTTAACATACAACTTACAAATAAACTAAAAAACACCGGGCACTTTTCGATTACGAAATAGGCTTGGTCATTTTACTTTAAATGGTTGGATCAACTTATGCCTGTTGTTTGTTAGTACTTTTTATGTTCTTTGTATGTTGCAAAATGCGCTCATTAAGGAGGGTACCCAATAGGGTTTTCGGGATCCGTGATTTGGCCTTTTTGGAGCCCCTAAATTTTGCATAAACCATTGTTTCCAAATGTTCTTGGGAACACTGCATATTCCCAAGAGCATTTAAAAACGATGGTTTGTGCAAAATTTCGGGGGAAATGTGAAAATAGCCAATAGGCCTTTTTCGATATATTAAAATTCAGCTTAAAAGAGAGGTTTAGAGGACAAAGACAAAGTAAAGTGGATGATATGTAAATATTTTTCACATTTATTCCAACGTGTTTCTATTGTTTTTGTCCTCACTGCCTCACTATCAAGATGAATATTTGATATTTCGAAAATGGCCTATTCAAGTTTACGTACGTGCACGCGCGTAAAATGTGGCGACAGTGGAAATCCACCTTTATTATCTTATCTAGAAATTTCCGACGCCACATTCACATTCGATGTTTTGATTCGAGTGATAACAGTTTTCAGCGTGCGTTTGTTCAAGATTAAGATTTATTATGATATGCTCCTTACAGCCTCGCTCGCGCTTTCATTGTAAAACCATTGAGAAAATCCCCGTATGAAGGCCTTACCCATTTCGGCGAGGAGGGCCGGAAAAAGCCGTAAGGCCCGGTTAGGAACAGGTACTGCTCTGTGCGTACCCTGCGAGCAGAGTCTCTTTCGATCTTCCTAGATAAGTCGGGAAGAGGAAAGTAGACTCTGCTCGCCGCTTCCACATTTTGTATTGAGCATGCGTTAAAAATTGAAAATTTATGTATCCGGTGTCAGTCACGCGTGACCAGTAGCCACAAAACGAAGAAGAAGAAGTCGGAATATTTTCGAACAACTCGGGCAAACACACGACAATCAAGGAATCATTTCATTGGAAACTCAAGATAGTCCATATATCTTAAAAATGGCATTTTATTTTTTTACTGAAAAATTTATAGGTTTCTGTCAGGCTAGTTTCTGTAACCGACACATATAGGAAAAACTCATGGGAATTCTAACAGTTAAAATTGCCACGCTGTCGTAAATTTCAAAATATTGATGACGCGTGGCGATTGATTATGCGCAAAAATTAAACAAACAGGTTTGACAAGTCGAAACTGGACTGACTCATCCAATTCTTTGGATGAGCGGCAAATCAAAGAATGTGGAGGCGGCGAGCAGAGTCTACTTTCCTCTTCCCGACTTATCTAGGAAGATCGAAAGAGACTCTGCTCGCAGGGTACTCTGTGCGATCCCATTTTAGATGATTTCGTCCCTTCTAAACATTCAAGTTCAGTTATATCCAGAAAAGCAACTACAAACAACATATTAGAACAATTTTCTGTGCAAATTTGTAACTTTTTTTGGCACAACTTCATCCTCTGAGTGCTCATGAATAGTGTAAAGAGCCGATATGTTAAAATGCTTACTGACTGAGTTTAGGTGGGCCGGACAGGAAAACTGTTTGGCCCTAGCGCAGTGAGGTCCGTGAGCTATTAAACCTCGGGCCAAATATTTTTCCGTCCAGCCCTCCTCCTACTCCTACTCGGTCAACAAGTTCATAAGCTTATACCTTCTCTATAGCCAAGCTTGACTTTTAAGAATAACATTTGCACAGGTTCGGATGTTTTTTGAAGAAATTTTTGTCGTAAAAACACATCACTTGTACTAGTTCGCAGAATATTGTGGTTTAAGAGCCATAACAAACAGCATTTCATGCAACAGGCAATGAAATTCGTTCTTGCTTTTCTGAAGCACACGGAAACACCTCGGCGGTGTTTCTCCGATTATGGTGTTTGCAGATAGAAGAGCCTTCAGTGTTTGTGTCTTTCCACACGCGCGATTCAGTGCCTATTTTTGTAAGCAACATATCCTCCATCGGAGAGGTCACATTTAGTGACATATAGTATAGGTAATCACACGCGACTGCAATTTGGAATATATGTGCATGAGAAAGTTGAAAAATATATGAGCATGAAAAATCAGTCAAAGACGAACAAAACGGGCGAGTGCAATTGCACTTTTTTCAATTGACGTCACGATTTAGAGCCCAAAGCACTATGGGATTAATACGAGGACAAAAACAGACATTTTTGCGATGTTTGCCCGCATTTCAATCCCATAATGCTTTGTAATAAGGCGTTACCATCTATTCTTATCACTTGTGGAGAATGATATTTGTAGGATGAGAAAATTTACAAGTGCTTATTAATTCCAAATTGCACTAGAAAAATCATATGATTACTTATTAAACATATCATGAAAAATTTCTAGATGGTCTAGCTGAAACAACGCTCGCGTATCACACAATTGTACAAAAATTTGCGCCATCCAGGGTTCGCAATTGATTGAATAGTCTGACTTTGTTTGCTCATTGATCAATCAGAATGCTTGGTTATTACTTCTTTTTGCACCGAATTTTCGTTTTTCTGCACTATATTACGTGAAAACCGCCTGGAGTCAGGGTGGCTTAGTGGTTATCTATCTGGCCTCCCACCACTGCGAGCCGGGGTTCAATTCTGGCCTCGGCCAGCATGTGGGCTGAGTTTCAGTCGATTTCAACCTGACTCGAGGGTTTTTCTCCGGGTACTCCGGTTTTCCTCCCTCATCAAAATCGACTCACAGCTAATTGACATCTAGCTGTGGTGCTGTGCTCCGACATCAAACATGGACTGTATAGCGGCAGCCAGAGGCGCCTTTGTATGCTTTCAGCCCGATGTCGTGAGCCGCGCCCTTCGCAATTCAGTCCTCGACTGCAAGTAAGGGTGATTAGCACTAGCATATAGCTATATAGCAATATATATTTCTCTTAGCCAATCAGAATGGAGTAATTTTTCGATAAATAAAACACACGGTTGGCTGACCCATGATCTTGGTCCATTGGTAATCTCACTAAGCCAGCCTAAACCACGAATGAAAGAAGTCTGTCTTATACCAGTAAATAAACAGTGTATCGCCATCTGGAGGTAAATTTATGTGCTGATTTCTGCCATGAAATTGCTTACATTCTGCCTGCTTTGGAGAGCTGAAGACTGTTGACGCCTAAAGAAACCAAGCCTCATTATGAATCGGCAGTGGGTGGTTTAATCATCTCTTTATTATTTTCGTTGGATCTCTGTAATTTAAAAAATCATGTCGATCACGCGATCTGACATCCAAGTAAGCAATTTTTGGAAGCATGCGGTGACGTGAATGTTCAACTAAAAGCCAACTGAATTTCGGGATGCTGTCAGATGAGAGCAACTCACTCTGTTAGCAGTTGCGAAGGAAGCCTGAAAAAAAAAAAAACAAACAGGTCTTCTTACGCAACTGCTTTAGTTTCTCTCAGCTGCAATGATCAATTTCGCTTAGAGTTATTGCAAGGGCAACGCGGAAAGATATGTCACAATCCGCTAATTTCGTGTTGTTTGCTCCAGGAAACCTGCGATTGCCTCGAAGGATGACATGGTGTTCATTCAATGACGTCCACAAAATTTAAATACGTGGTGCTTGCAACACATTTATACGCCTACGCAGATATAAACATTGATTTCTCCTTATATCTTCAATAAAGCTTACACGAACGGTCAAAATGTCCGATTTGAATTGAAACGTTCTTGAAAAAGTCGTATTTATCAAATTTTGTGTTGTAAAATATTCATACAGCCCCGCATTTTTAATAATTCAAACCGGCTGAAATAGACAGAATTTCTATTAGTCCATTATTGATCTTTCGAAGGACAAAAAACTGTGGAATTTAGTTTTTTTACGACTTCAGTTTCTCAAGATTGCCTTTTAAGTCATCACCGGGGTCTTTTCAATTTGGCAGTTTTCAGTAGCACTGAGCTGCAGGCAACAACCTTATTCGCTCGGCTGAATAAATATATCTAATAACGCAAGTTTGCAATGTTGAAGCGACTAAATAAATACGAAGACATCTGCAGATAAAAATTCGCAGCTACAACAACTAATTAATCGACGCCAATAGAACCTGTGGGAGGTGCGCTGAATGTAGTTTTACCAGCTATAAAACCTGGGCTGCCACCAGCGGGATAAAAAGAAGATGAAGTCAGAATCAGAATTGCATTGTTGCTTTGTCGGGGGGAGTTTGAGAAGTTAATATCCCTAAAACCGAAGGATTTCTTCTTCATCTTAGAGTTCCTTCAATACTGTTGGATTCCAGAGACAGAAAAAACACGTTTTTCTCAAAATCACCTCAAGGTAATTTGCGTGAGAACAGTACAGTGGTTGATAGTGTGGTGTACTTTCTTGCTACGAGTTGAGTGGCTCAGGTGCACGGAGAGGCAAAGGCGACTTCAAAAAACCAGAGTAATGGCATTAAATTTCTCCTCTAATGCCATCTTAGTTACCATGGAAAACTTCACTGCTGCTGAACCAGAACAATGTCCTTCTCTCACAGAAGATAAACTTGAGGTTAAGATCATCAAGATCTTGGCCTACAGTATAGTTTCGATCGTTTCTTTCTTTGGAAACTCTGTCATCATTGCAACTGTGATCAGGAACCGACGGATGCAGACAACTGTAAACTATCTCATCGCAAATATGGCCGTATCGGATTTCTCTATTTCAGTGTTGGCCGTGCCGATGAAAATCTCCGAAATCGCAAACGGTCCTCGAAGATGGCTAATTGAAGGATCTGTGGGATTGATTTTTTGTCAGCTGATCTATTTTTTCCAAGACACTTCATTGGTTGTTTCGATCCAGAGCTTGGTCGTCATTGCTGTCGACAGATATCGCGGAATTGTTTTTCCATATCGCCCCGCCATAATAACCCCAAAACGATGTAAAATTGTTATCGCACTGGTATGGGTGGTGTCGATGAGTTTACACAGCATTTATTTCTTTATTATTCGTCTTAGTTCCAACAATAACACAACATATTGCATTTTCAGCTGGGAGCCAAAAATGTTCTCTGATCCCAAAAAAGCCGAAGAAGATTACGTTGTAGTTGTCTTGGTTCTCGTAGTGATTGCTCCATTTTTGACTTTAGCACTCTTGTACACTCGAATCATAAGGAGTTTGAGAATTCAAGGACTCACAATTTATAGCAAATCAAGGCTTCAACTCAGAATTTACAAAGAAAACGTAAAGGTCATTTCAAACATCTGCGCTATAACTATTGCATTTGCGCTTTGTGTTCTGCCACTGTTTGTGTACGGAATGTTGTTTTACTTTGTGTGGAAATGGGAAATGCCGTGTAACATGAATCAATTTGGATTCGCTGTACATTTTGTTTTGTTTTCAAATGCTGCCATAACTCCCCTCATTTACTTCGTATTCAATGATAGATATCGCCGAGGATTGCAACAGGTTTTAAAGCAGGTCCAGTTTTGCCGCAAAGACCGTAGCGATAACATTAACGCCGATGAAATGTGTTTAAATCATCGCAACGCCAATTCATAGACGGCGGCGTAAATATTCTAGTCCTCCTCATCATTTTATCATCGTGGTCGTCATCGTTGCCATCATGGTATCATCATGAATGTAGGGCATTATTCTCCCCTAATGCCCACAGGCCGATTACCGGCTTGCAAAAACAAAGCAAAAGGTAATTAAAAAAACATATTTCCAACAGCGTATAACTTATTTACAGACAACTGAAACATTTTATAAAAGCGAAAGTTGAACGAAAAAATTTAATAAAAAGAACAGTAAAATATCTTTTCCAGGCAAAATTTGATCATTTTAGCGTTGATTACGAATTTTTGGATGCAAAACTAAAATTTTCTGCAATTTATCTGCTTTCTTGGACATAAATTCGACCGAAAACTGATGAGGCACGAATATTTTTTAGATTTTTAGGAATAATCGGATTAGCGATCAATGTGTGATGTGATAATGCGATAAAAGTGTCAAATTTGCGACCCGTTGCGAACGGCAACGGAAGCGATCGCATCACGAATAATTAACCTCTGTTTGCCAAAAACCACCCAATAACCGATTTTTCGACGGAAAATTCATCCCAGAGGTAAAAACTATTCACTGGACATGTAATAAAGGTAACTATGTTCGAGCGAAAGCGAAAACAAGCCAATATTTTGAGGGAAAACACAATTATGTGAGATCAAAGGAAAATCTGTTTAAGACACGCAATTGCATCGCTCCGAAAATAATTTTACCTTTTCAGCGATTTTAACGCTTGAAATTCCATCCAATCCACCTGGTCTAGTCTTTGAATTCACTATTATCGCTGCCCTACGAATCTTCAGTGTTTCACATAACAGCACACTTGGTAAAAGACGGCTCGACGGGAGACAGATTGTTATCGAAGTCCATTACTCCATTAAGGAGCGTCATAAGGGTATATTTTGTTCAAAGATCCACTAAAACGCCATTCGCGTTACACGACTTTTGACGCCATTGCCGGTTAAGTTAATCGTTCTACTGTGTCCACTAGAGAAACCTACGCAATTCCCACTACCCTCTCGATCCTAAGAAAATACACGCAGAAGGCTCTATGCACAAAGACACCACTTAGCAGGAGAGTGACAGGCAAGACTTTTACCGACACGGAAAATAATAAAACGGAGAAATCTACCCATTTTCCGACTGGGATTGCCATACGGCAACCCAGTAATTATCATCATTATTATCATTCTCATCTTAGGTATTTTACAACGCCTTGCCGCAGTATCTCATGAACGATTTCAATTATTATGCCCTTCACGAGCTACAATAATGCATGTGAATTTCTTGGCGAAAAACCCAATGTGGATCATATTGATTAACTAAGTGATAAGCTTTTTCATGGCATGGAATCCAATGAAGACCATAGGCTGAACAGCTTACTTCCGCCATTATGTAAGAATCCAAGGTATAAATTAAGAAACTATCGCCCTTACGAAGTGCCATATGTCCGCACCAATAGGGCAAAGAACTCGTTTACTCACACAATGGCCCGCCAAGCGAATCAATTTTGGAATCAATTTTAGAAATGTAATTAAGTTTCATTAAATTGGTTATTATTTACTAGATTCCTTTTAGATATAGCTAGTATCTGTATTATATTTTAACCATTATTGTAAATTGTTTTAATTCTTGTTGTAAATATTAGTATGTAAATGTTACGTAATTCAGCCTACAGGCTGCGATGTGATTTTAATAAATCTTTCCTCACCTTACCTTACCGAGTCATCATCATCGTTATTTTCGTATACAACGATTACAGAAAGAATATATATGATTATAGCAAAAATGACTGTACAATGGGTACTCGGTTAATGAAAAGGAAGAGCAACTGTTCTAGACATAAGCCTTACAGCTCACGTCACTTTCCGAAAGAGACCGTGGCCAGTAAGAAAAACATTGTTTGCCAACTGTCATTGGCATCACCACAAAACGGTGGCTTAAAGGAGCAATGTCCGGAAATGCAATTTTCCTGCAAGCGCGGTTTTACATTTGGTACACTTTTCTTGCTGGTGTCATTTGCAAACCAACAAAGTGAAACTGGCTAGATTCAGTTTAAGGTTCTTTATAAATGGCTGGTAAACACACGACAGTACAGAAATCCTTTCTTTGCTTTCTCTGTCAATTTCACAACCTTTGTGATATGCATTGTCCATCGCGAACAAGATGACACTATAGCAAAATAGCTTTTATTGCACGGGTGACATTTTAAGGTGGCGTTGCCTTTTTCTCGAATACACTCTTTTTTCATAAGAACGTGTAATTTTGGGGCTTAGGATGAACGTTCTTTTTGTGCTATTTTAGTTTGAAAACGTTCTTCGTTGTGTGGTATACTATGAAGTTCGACTACAAACTGAGTTGTTATTCAGTCTATCATGCAACAAGAAACCACATTCACGGTTAATGTTAGAAATGTCCCTAAGTATTTGAGCATAGTTAGTAGAGGAGACTGGTTATGGAAACCGGCGAACTTCAAAGGACTATGTCTTTGTTATGGTTTTCGCTTGGACACGTGATCTTGACCCTGCACACTCAAACAAAATGGCGAATCGTGAGTAGTCTTGTTTATCTCAAGTTTTCTGCCTGTCTCGAAAGATAGATATTAGAGTTTTAAGTAGGAATTATACCGGGAGAAAACTGCGCAGTATCTGGCTGCGGATCGAGTCGCAGAAAGAAAGGAATCGGTATTTGGAAGTTGCCGAAGGCGAAAGACGAATCGTATGCAAAGTGGAGGGACGAATGGCTTGGAGAAATTAAAAAGACGAGAGATTTGGACCAGAGTTTCAAGGAGCTGATAAAAAATGATAGAGTTTTCACTTGTGAGAAGCATTTTGCCGCTGAAGATGTTGTCACGTGATGTGCAGGCTCAACAGCAGACACAAAGTTACTGTTTCGCTCTTTGAAGTTCGCCGGTTTTCATAACCAGTCTCCTCTACTGTGATTTGAGTGAACTGTCATCATATTAGATTTCTTGTACTTCTATTTATAAACTTTATACGACTCACAAAAACAAATAAATGGGAAAAAACGACGTTTTAAATTGACTCTCCTCCTTGGTATGTTCTTAGCATGTTCTTAAAATTTTGGTTAATCTCTGTTGATAGCTACTAAGTAGAGTGCACTTTCAACCCAGATAAAATGAGGATCACCATTTTAACCTAGGTAAAAAAGGGTTCAACCTGAGACCGGATTTGACTGCAACATCAGCATAGCTGTTAAAGACACAGGATTACAGATGGCGCCGGAGCGTCGAACCAAACGAGTCATCCCGGGGTTTCGGTCCGTGCGATCGCTTTTGGACGCATTTGGCCCTTCGCAGCTTTCAGATACCGACCTTCCTTCTGGTACGGCAGTAAGGGAGAGAAATGTCGGCCCCTAAACCATATGAGACAGATCACATTCCTACACAGAGCTCAAGACCGCCCTTTGGGTGCAGGGATGGTGCAATAATAAAGACCGACAAAAAAAAATATTAAAAATACAATCAAAAAAGCAATTCGGTTCTGCTGACCAGAAGGTCGTTACATATCGCCATCTTATTTCTGTAAATAAAAAAAAAAAAAATATATATATATATATATATATGACATAAAAAACAAATAGACAACGGGTCTATCCCTAAAACCACGAAACAGGTTTGCAGGGATACATACATAATCTAATTGATTCTTACCTCATAATATAAATTCTGCTTTACTTCCATGTATTGAGCACTGTATTATGGATATCAAACTCCTTTACTATATTTCTGTAAATATGAAATTTTTCAAGCTATTGTGAGGTGGTGTGGGATAACATGCAAATTAACCAACCAGAGGCTGACACTTGTAATTTTCTCCTGCAATTGGTGAATTAGCGTACCATACCACATCACCCGACAATAGCCTGAAAATTTGAATATTTACAGAAATAAATGTGCACCTGTCCATACCTTTACATTGTAGAAACAGTAACTAGAATTATTGGGAAAATAATCTTGTGTATAGTATACATGTATCTTTATAAAAAATAGCATATCTCGGTATCTCAGTCTGTTTATGCTGTCATATATTTCAATCTCTGCCAACAATGTTCATACATGTAGAAACAGTTATAATAGAGGGTAAAAATTGATGATTTGTATGAACTATACAATCAAAACTCTAAACCTAACATTATAGTTATTGTAGGTTTGGGGTGCAATCAGAACTACAAGGATGATGCCCATACTGTGGTTGATAGTCTGTGTGATTATAGCCCATATGCATTGCGTTGACTGGAGCAGCGTACTGTTGTGCTGGTGCAAATTCTGCTTGGAACATTATCTGTTCTAGTTGAATCCTCACAAACGCCTTTGC
>NC_090879.1:50635462-50637962 GCF_036669935.1 Montipora foliosa
TCAGTCATGAACCAAGCAAAGAATTCGCATCAAAATACAAACAATATTTAAACATTTTCTACTTTCGATTAAATTAAACAAGGCAATAGATTTGAAAGCTTCCTTCAACGTTATTTTAATTTGAAGATAATATATTAACTATACAAAAATAAATATTCCGACCTATTTGTTCAATCAATGCCGGAAAAGCAGTCAGAACATACATGATTTTTCCGTTTGCAACACTTCGACTTTAAATACTGTAATGTAGTTGTGTTTACCCATCTTGTCTAATAGCGGGTTCATTGTGTTTTCGTTTTAAAGGTTTTTATTACTGAAAACACGTAAGGTCGTTGAATGCACGAAATTTATGCTCACGGTGTGTCAACCACTGAAAATATTGTGCATACCCTGTGGATATTCGTACCATATAATCATTTCCCCTTGAAGTTAACTGAATAGGGTCCAAATCTTCTCTGTCAGCTCTTTGGTTCTAAAGCTCACTGCGCATGCGTATACCACTTTTCTTGCGGTTGTGCTTTTGTCATTGTGTGAAGCCAGCTTAAACCAAATGTCTTCCAGTATTCAGATCACTGAATAACTCAAAAATTGAACCATTTGATCATGATCGACTTTGAACGCGAAGACACATGCACACGTCGTTCTTTTTTTTTTTTTTTTAAATCCCCTGTCACTTTTCTATCCCTGTAAATATCTTTTAAGGCTTCCGTCTCTGTGTTGCTGTTTGGTGATCGCCATCTTGGATAATCAGTCGTGCTTGAATGAATTCGAACAAAAACAGAGCCTGAAGTGACCCCTTTCATAGATGTCTCCGTCTTTAAGTTGCATCCCTCTTAAATATCATCGTCCAATTCTTCTGGGATGGAATTCAGCAAACGCGAGTAGCCTGACGTTCTTTTGCTAGCAAACGTTCTTGGCTTACATCGAAGCCCTTTCATTTTCATGAGACTGAATTTCGTGTTGCTGTTATAGTCTTCGATTCTCCACCAATGGTCCCTGTTTTTCCAAATTTGCGTATAAAGCATCACACCGCCAAGAATTAAACAGAGAAAAATCACGCTTCCCAAAGCCCAAGCCGCATTGTACGGGTCAACTTTGCTTTCATTTGATACCTGTTCATTGACAATAACAACTTGTTCGGAGTTCTGAATGGAAATAGTTTCTCCACGGTTGTTTGTTATCCAGTCGTGATCGGGTGAGTCGCGCTGTGGCACTTGGAGATGACCCTGTCCTTTCTGTAATGTAGGGAGCATTAACTGAAAGAAACAAAGATATAGGGAAAGTTACGTCCTCTGAAGCATAGCGGGGGGGGCTGGTGGGAGTACTGAGTACTCGTCGCCCCCTTTTAATGTGCCACGGGTTCGGTTCCCAGACTTGGATTCACATGTGGGTTGACAGGTTTTTCTGCGGGTACTCCGGTTTCCCCATCTCCTCAAAAAACCAACGACAGCGATATGACCTGATTTGATTTGACATCTGTACAGTGTTTCCAGTGCGGGCTATATGCGAAAGAAATTTTTCAGGAGACAATTACTTAATTAAATTATCCAGGTAAGAGCGAGGATCGATGATTTCTCTTTATCGTAAATTGGTGTTATTATTATTATTATTATTATTATTATTATTATTATTATTATTATTATTAGTACCATCATCATCATCATTATCAATATTATTACCGGAGCTCCGCGGAGCACCATTGATAAAAAAATATGATAACCCATCTGAGCGAGAAGATTTGGGTTTGGTCACCGTACGGCCGTACGTCAATGTGAAACTCTGTGGTGCAACCCGCGTTTTTTGGCGGGAACATCTTTGATATTGTACATCCATGTTACGGTTAATTGACATCTGCCAAAACAAGGTATCCGCTAACCAGTATCACGTGACCATATCGCGGGCTCAAGTTAGAGCTCATCGGGTCAGCTTTTTTAAAGTTGAGTGCTGACCAGGTACCGGTTTTTGATTGGATCGCTGGCTCAAGCCAAGTTAACTTTTAAAAATAAATAACCCTGGAGCTCCGCTTTTAGGCTTGGCTAAATCTATATTATTATTATTATTATTATTATTATTATTATTATTATTATTTTTTTTTTTTTTTTTTTTTATTATTATTATATCATATCAGATGTATTACTTACAGACGGAGTTTAGAGAAGGCGCTACCTCTTAAGCACTCACTCAAGCAACTCAGAGGAAGTCACACCAACCAAGGTGGACTACGCCCACTTGACTCGAACAACGATAATTTTTTCATCGATGACGCATGGATAATGATTTATTGATAAGTTTAGTTTACAAGTTCAGCACTTGGACTCGGCCTGCAATGTGACAACTGCCTTTTACTTTTACGTGATCTCATCGATTAGTAGTTCATTCAGAAGATTACACCAAGCCGACCACATTGCTGAAGGAAACACCAGACACCGGGAAGTCCATAGCCTACTCTTTTCAAATAGTGTGTGGGATCTCTAACGTCCCACAGGGTTTATGAACAAGG